>NW_024067300.1:0-58363 GCF_015039405.1 Cantharellus anzutake | reverse complement strand
CGCTCGGTATTCGGGAACACCATCACAGGCTTGCCGTACAGCGTCAAGGTCATCAGCCCTAGCTAATGCATTATTACCGCCCGGATACAGCCGCCCTATGGTAGGAAACAATCTTGCCCGTGCCTCTTCGACAATTCGGTCCCGAAGGAGTTAAGAGTGATGTTAATCGTACGGCGGTCGGCTTCAAAGGCGAGTATGGCCTGCATTGACTCGGCCGTTGGACCTCCTATTGATGCACAAAAATTGGAGAAATCTTCCAAGTATGCTCTATAAAGGGTGTTTCGGATGATTTCGATGTTGAGATCGTCCAAGTCATTTGCGGAAAGAGCGTCTCGGAAGTAGGGTGCTTAAAAAAAAATAATGTCAACAGAGTTTTTCCTCCATCTAACCGTAGTTGTGGCGGCCAGAAGTTACCTAGGGGCGTTTCCACCAATACACTATGATACAACTCCTCGACGTTCGTAGCTACGCACAGAGCGGGAAGGGTGTCAAACACGCCCAAAGGGTGACATCGCTCCAGTAGCTCGTGTGTATCGCGCTCATGGAGCGTTCCAGTAATGATAAGGACGACATTGTCGATCATGTACGCGTACCTACCTCAATAACAATAGTTCAATGTCATACGAGGGCTAGCAAAGAGATACTCACGTCATGTATTCCAAGAACTTGTCCAGAGGATGGACAGAATTATTTCTTAAATAATTGAACTGATCCACGAGTATTTGCGTCGCTCTTTCAGAAATGGTGGTCGTTGAGATGGGCAGGGGTTCATTTGCTAGGAAGTTGCCATATTCTGTGGCTGACAGTTGCATTCGGAAATCTAGAGTACAAAGAAAATCACCACATTAGTGGGTCTCACGCACAATGGCACAAGTGCCCTCGTAAATGTGAGTGTGTGGGTGCCATACCTTCCAACGTATCACACTGTGTTAGATTGTTGTAATTCGCCTGCGTTAGGAGACCAGCTTTGTAGCCGCGGACGACCCCTTCCAGAAAGCCAGCATCGGCCTGTAAAAAAGGAACTGTTCAATACGTGCCATTTAGCGAATAACAACGTTCGATACGTTGAAGAATAAGGCCTCCATACGGGCGCGGACAGGTCAAGTCAACTGAATGAGAGGTGGCACGTGACCAGGATCAGGGAATCATCAGACACTCGCACTCACCTATCACTCACTAGTGCAAGTGCAACGTCCTGTTTTGCAGGTTGGTAAGATAGTGGATGAGGTTGTACGGCTAGCTTTTTAGTCTGTCAGGTTGGTGAGGTTTCAGACTGCTCTGGAGCTTGTTTGGCCTTCTCCCCGAACTAGTGCGGTAGGCAGAGTCTTCGTTTCTTTGCGTCGTGGAATACGTATCGAGTCCGTGCCTGGTTCACTATTATCTGCTGCACTTGGTCCTCGCTCATACGTCCTAGTTTTGCGTGTAGTACTTTACATGCGCCTCTTTCCCAAATTTTACGCTGGAACCCAGAGGTTTTCCTAATATTGGTGTGCACTTTTCAGGTCATGGTGCAGAAATGCTTCATATCGCCTAAACCTAACGAAATCCCCATTTCCGTATTACATAATGGGATCATTATCTTGGAATAGCCCTGCAGTCAACAGGGTCGTCAGTTTGGGATCTTGGCTGGGACAATCACTTCCAAGTTCTATCCGCGATGTGAACGGAGCAATGACTACCAGGTCTCTTCGGCCCCTCGGTCGCGAGTGCCCGTCTCCCGTTACGTCTCTCACGGACAGGGATTCGAGAAGATTCAGATTCTTGAATTCTCACTTCTGTTGAGGCATGTGGAACCTGGTGAAGACATTGCAGAGCCACTTCCTAGGAACGGGCTGACCAGCCGAAAACTGATCGGCAATCAGATGTATGCGCGCTCAAGGCACCCATTATCAAAGCTAGCGCTCATTCTCATTGTCTTCTCAGTCACCGAATCCTCTCTTAGCGTGCAGAGGGCATGAGTCATATGAAGAGTTCTAGGCTCATGGAAGAATGCTAGGTGGATTCATAACCCAATTGCATACGTTTTCAGCCTAACGACGAGCGAAAATGTTCGGCAGGGAATAGATCATGCATGGCAAGCATGCGTGAGCGCCGGCTTGCCAATACATTAATGACAAATCCTCTTGCTCGGGCAGTTCCGCGCTGCAAATTCCGACATCCGCCTTGTCCCGAACTCAATTTAACATGCAACTCACTTGCTGGCGCTTATATCATTTCCTATATATTCATCACCCCAAGCTATCCGCAGCCCCCCTCACATACAACTCGAGCTGCTTCGCTACTTGTTTGAGTTTCAACTTTCACTGACGGTCGCTGTTTCAATAACATGCTGTACCGCCCGACGATTGCGCGCACAGTCATTTATGGTGTCTCGCGGCGGGGCCTGATCACCTCTGTTCGTCTCGCGCTCCCCTCACAGCTGCTCCTGTGACGGAAAGAAGAGCGCCAGGCCTTCAGCCCCCCGACTCGACACATTTCAAAGGTCGGTTACCTTTCGGTGCTTGCTCGCCGAATCATGTTATGTAATTTGCTTTCTGTTTTACAGATTCACCAACTCCCATACATGAGCACCAATCGAATAAAATCCTAGGGGATTGGGTGTTATTCCATCCTGGTATGCATATATACATGTGCTCGGGAATGTCTATACTAAACCACGTAGTGTATACAAAGGAAGAAAACGACGCAGTTGAAGTGAGTTCCCCATCGCGGTCCATTGACTTCCTCACGGACACATTACCCTGATGACCTCAGGTTCTACATCGTCCGCCTTCGTCAATTTCGGATCGTGTGGCTGACTTGTTCACGAAAGTAACTCGGTGTGTAGTCGTTCCCTCAATTTTGACCACACGCGCGGAAGATTTTTATACCGCCCGTTTTAAGATGGGATTCGATTTTGTATCAAAATACGAGCACAAGGAAATACCCCCAAATCATAAGATGTCCCTGGCCGAACTGCGTGCGGGTGGTTACACCATGAGTGAACGTCAAATGGCTTGCCGTGCGTCCTTACCTCTTTCGACTATGTGTTCTCAGAGTCATTGATACATCCCTTACATATAGAGAAATCCTTTTCCTGGAGTCAATTGCTGGAGTTCCGGGCATGGTCGCCGCTGCATGCCGTCATCTGAGAAGTCTAAGACTTATGAAGAGGGATGCGGGTTGGATTCATACACTCCTACAAGGTACAAGTTGTCACATTTGAAGATGGAAGTGACAATGTTTGAAAGACGTGTTGGATAGAGGCAGAAAATGAGCGAATGCATCTGATGACGTTTATGACTCTCAAGAAGCCGAGCAGGTTCTTCAGAGCGTCGGTTCTTGCGGCACAGGGGTACGAATGTATTCAGATATTTCTCTCACGAGATGACACTGATAACCTTCTTTGTTCACCAGAGTTTATTATAACGCCTTCTTCCTCGCATACCTCATAAGGTCCGGTTCATGATGACATATGGCATTTTTATCACGAGAATTTAACTCGTTTGGTTAGCCCAAGAACGGCCCACCGATTCGTAGGTTACCTTGAGGAAGAAGCGGTCTTCACGTAGTGAGTTGTTTACGCTTCAGGTTGCGCGCACACTTTGAATCAACCTATTTGCACCAACATTCAGTTCCCGGATAATAAAAGAGATCGAAGACGGCCACCTACCAGAATGGTGAGTATTTCATTTCAGGTCGGGGTACGTTGGGGGCCAAATATCGCTGTGTGTGTGTGTGTGTGTTTTTTTTATAATTAGGGAAAATCTCCCCGCACCTGCCATCGCCATTGAGTACTGGAGGCTCCCAGCGGACGCCAAGTACGTTTGAAATTAATTGGTAGAAGACGCGCTTTTTTTTTGCAATCAGTAACTACTCATTTCACAGGCTCCTTGATGTCATGTATGCGGTTCGCTCTGATGAATCGACACATCGGTTCGTGAACCATTCGCTTGCAAGCCTGGAGACAGGTGATACCAACCCATTCGCACTTGGTGAGCCTGGAATGAAGTTGAAAGGAACGAAAATTGGGTGAGTTCAACGGTTTTTTTTTTTTTGGTTTGGCTTCTGTGGGTCGTTCCAGAGCTGACCCCCGCATTTGATGCTAGATTTGAACGAGACGAGAGCGCTCGCTACGTGCGGCAGAAAGGGAACAAACCCAGCATGTAATGGAAGAGAAGCAGAAGAAGAAGAAGGAAAAGTGAACTTGCTCGGTCCCTACTATCTCTCAAATAGGGATATAAAACTGGGATTGATCATCTTCATCACTCTCCTACCCTGACATTGTATCGTCATCCCTTGGACTGGGTTCTATTTTCGTCCATCTTCTTCAAGGCCCGATACCATCTATTGTCAGTCGCTGCGGAACGCAGGGGCTGGTTACTTGAGTACTTAAGCCCGCATCCACTAATCAATCACCACATCCTTGTTCTTCCGATATGTTTACATGTACATAGTTTACTTTGCCATCATCAATTGCATGCCCGACCCCCACTCCCTGCTCCGGATCCGGGTTAGGCCCTGTCTTTGAATGGGTTTCAAACCCTTGGGGAATTGCCCAATGATCAATCAATCGAGCCGAAAAGAACTGAAGCAAGGGAATCTATTTACGAGATCATCAGGCGTGAGACGTGCGGCGTTGCTCGCATGCATAAGTATTGCATGCATGCTGTGTGGAAGGGGGACGCAAAAGTTTGATGAACGGGCACGTTTGTTGTGGAAGTTGTACTATGATGGCTTCGATGTGCGGTTTCGAACCTCTTGAATTGTCCTAGCTCGCTGCTACTCGCGGAGATATCGGCAAAAAGGCGTGTGGCGTGTGCATCAGAGAGCAATAACACATCATATATGGGAGCTTCATATACGTGCAATTTGTACGGCGAGCGGCCACCCACATATGTAAGTCATCGGTCTATCGTAAGGCATGTACCCTCAAAATGCGCATCGTCGCAAATGCCCGATAGGGAACCAGCCTCTCTTAGAGAGCGCGGCAGGTGGTATCATGTATCTCTCTGCGCCACAGCTTGCAAAGCCACGCAAACGTGATAAACTATCTTTAACGCATTGCGGAGCGGATGCCAACTCGCCCATAACATACTTAACAGCTAAATGGGAGGTGGATGTGGCCGGGTGTGGCCGTGTGGCACCACATCATATGAAATAAGTCACATTACATATCAAAATCGATAAGGAGATGGGTAATGATTGGTTATTTTATCGTGCGTAATCGCATGGGTGTCATAGGGGGGGGGGATGACAACTTGCACCAAAAAAAATAAATAAATGCCGCTCGCTATTATTTAACATAGCTTTTTCAGTCATAGCTTTTTCATCGCATATATGCATATGCATATGTATATACATTCGTTGATGATGTTAGCTTTGATGTTGATTGCGCCCGGCGTGATATCCCGACAACCCCTGGGGCTCAAGCTCAAGGTACTACATGATTGCGTAAGATCAATTACATAAATCCCCTCAAAAAAAAACTGGGGGGGTGCTTACTCTTATATCCACGCATATATATTGTCATGCATGTCCCCCAACTAGTGTTAAGTAACAGCGCATATATCCAATCCAATCGCAGTCAGCTGCGCAGTATATGTAACCGGTATGCACTTTGCACTTATGTGTACTTCGACACATGATGCATGTTGGGCTTGCTCAGTTATATAGGCTAAGTCAGAAGCGGCGGCGCGGCGGGGAAAGTCCAACCTGTACTTATTGTAAGGTTACTTACATAGCTATGGAACAAGAAATATTCCTGATACATGAAATGAGCTTTTTCGCGCCTAAGAGAGCGCTTAGCGCTCACACTCGATCGAATCATATATTCCCCCCCGTTAATCTGTTGGCAAGATATTCTGAACAATCTCTAGGTACATATTGCATTCGCATGCATGGATGGCGCCATACAAGACAATTATGAAGGTTTTTTTTTTTTTTTTCTGGCACAAGCTGGTAATGTATATAATATATATATATATGTAAAAAAAATGCGATGGAGAACCAGCTGGTTGTGGGGTTACTTGTATAGATATATAACGAGGGAGCGAAAACTACTGGAGCTACCAAGAGCTGAGAGAACAATGTTAATGTGGAAAGAGGAATTAAAAAAGCTGGTCCCGCGCGGTCACGCAAGCTGCTGTTAACTTGGGCTACCGAAAGAGGTCGGGGTTGGGACTTTGCATACAACAGCTACGCTTGGCTGCATGTGGGTTCATGCGGCGAGTTAGACTGAGGCGAACACGGAAACGACCGCAACCCCCGGAACGGCCAAAAAGAAAAAAACAACCGAGAGAATCGAGAGAGAATAAATGGAAATTAACTCCCCGCAGTTGCGCTTCATACGTTTTTGTTTACGTTTGTACGTATAATGTACGTACAAACCACTTTGATCGAAGGAAAGACCAGCAAAAAGGCAAGAAGGACGGATGACAATCGAGTTCGAGTAAAGAAGCCCCCCCGTTACTAAAAGAAAAAATATAAACCAGCACAACCCCATATTGAACACAGGAGAGAAAAAAGAAAGAAAGGAAGAGAGAACTGCTGCAATAGACATAAATAAGTGTAATGAGGTTGACCATGCACGTACAGTTTCGGTTCGGGAAGGGTTGCTTTGCAAGAGAAGATGCGTGTAAAAAAAAAAGAGCGAAAAGAGCGAAAAGAGCGATAGACAAGACCATGGTATACTGGAGCGACGACGGTGATCACCCAAAGCTCGGTCCAAGATGCTTCAAGAAAGTGATTGATCGTAGGCACGACAAGTGTTGTTTTCTAGGAACAAAAAAGAGAGGTATAAAGAAAGAAGGGAGAAAAATGAGCGTGTGTTGGTTTCTAAACCTTGGTCGCAGATAACAACCATTCGATGGGTGTGTGTGTGTGTGTGTGTTTGTTTGTGTGAATCAGAATCCCATCACCAAGAAATGACCGATCACCAATGACCCTGCCCTCGGCTCACCAAGATTAACCGTCTACCAGTCCGTCCGTCTGCCCGCCCGTGATCCGCACGCAAATCACTGCCATGCGGAGGACACTCGCCGCAGGTGGGTTTAAAACAACAGATAACGGAAAGACCACGGCGGCGGAGGTATGACATGTTGGGGACGAGGATGATTCGAGCCCTTCTTCCAGGGAGGTGCCAATTAGAATCGAGGATGCCAAAGGACTCGATGTGAAGTTGAGCGTGAAGTTGCAACGAAAAAGGGTGGCCCGAAAAGAATTGATGAATTTGATTGAGGCGGAAAGAAGAAAAGAATTGGAAAAAATAAATCAAATGGGGTGACTAAAAGGCGCACTAAATGTCGGCGGAATGATAATGATGATGGTGGGGTAGTGATGGCATTGGAGAGGTCGCGTCTGACAGAGTACGCGAGGGCGGAGACTAAAGGAAGAAGTATTGCGGGAACGCATGTCGGTAAGGAAAACAGACAACGTCCGTTGTAGTGTGACGGAATAAAGAGAAGAAGAATACTACAATGGAATAACGATTAAGAAAGGGGTTGTAGGCCAGGCCATGTCTGGGTGGCTTATGGAACAAGGGTGAACCCAGCGAGCTATAACCTGTCTCCAGCTCGTGGAGTAGTCAGGGAGAGCGACGCAGAGGCAGATGTCCATCGAACGACCATCGGACGAAGGCACGGCGTAAGGGGCATTACAGCATTACAGCAGCATCAGCAGCAGAAAGCGACGAACAAATGACGAAGAAAAATGAGTAACCAGTGTAACCGAGCAAAACGCGGTGGAGGGGATCGATCAACGGCTCGATTTTGATCCTACCCTGTCTCCGCAACGGCGTTCCTCACTGCTGCTGTGCACTGCTCCCTTCAACTCTAACATCCCTAGCGCTAGACACGCTCCTAATATCCCTCCCTTCCTCCGCCAATTCCCGATTTAATAACTGCCCGTTATCGCCTTCCTCCAACGGCCCAATACTTCTCATTGCCTGCCGGAAGGCATCGCCTAGGATCTGGGCATCAGCGGTGCTGATCAGTCCTGGTTCCGAGCTAACCATCGATCCGCCATCAGTGGCTGGGCCTCGCACAGACGAATCACGTTGTACGGCGCCTGCGCCAAATGCTGCCCCGACAAGCGAACCCCCTGGAGCAGGTCCAACTCCCCCGCCGGCTTCAGGTTGGCCGACTGACATAGGTGAAGTGGGCGCAGCAATCATAGGGGAACGACTTCCTGTTGAGTTACGCTTCGCGAGATCCTGTTTTCTTCGCATTTTACGCAGCAACATGTAGGAGAAAGCCAACAGCGCGAGCACAGCCAGCGAGCCAAAGACAGCCAGTAGGGCGGTAGCCCAGTTCGGGAATTCACTGCCCGTATTGGATGCACTTGCTGGGAGGCCAGTTCTAGTGCCACTGGGTGTTACGGTGTAGACAACCCCACTACTCGTAAAGATGGTAGGCGACATTGTGCTAATGACGGAGATGATGGATTGTGTAGACTGAACGGACTGAACGGATTGGGTGGAGACAGATGATTGGAAAAAAATAGAGGAGGTCGAAGCCACGGACTGTGAAGACTGCACAGACCGTGTTGATTGTACAGACGATACCGACGACAGAGACAGCAAGGCCGAGTTAGGTAAAGCAGTTTCTGATAGCAAGATTTTGCAAACATTAACACGATGTAAAACGAGAGAGAAAAATGACTACATGCTACTCACGAATGCCCGTGAAAGTGGGTTCCGTTCGTTCACCAAAATGGAGGGTTGCGGTTGTGGGGAGAATGACAAAGTTGAAGGGGTAGGATTGATTCTGCCCAGATTGTATACTCAAGCCTTGCGTACCCCAAAAGGTATCGTTAGCGAGGACTTGCAGGGTCCCTTGCTGTTTAGGCAGTGTCCAATGGGCGAGTGTCTGATCCGAGTTGGCACTGAGAAGATAAATATCCACGTCTGTGACTTGGTTGAAGAGTGGATTGCCAGTGCTCCCTAAAAGTGACAGTCATGGCAAGATGATAAGATAAAGCAAGTCAATAGGACATCCTTCTGAAGGCGCAAACGAAGGAAAGAGGAGAAAAAGACAGACATTCAAACGTGAACCATTGATTCTGGATAACCTGTTGATTTTGTGTCGGAAGGCATGATAGCTGAGAGTTATCTGCGGGTGAGCAGTTGGCTACGTGGTACGTAAAGTGAGTTGACCGGAGATCTGGTTCACGGGTAAAGTTGGGAAAAAGGTCGTTACCTCTTGAGGGGAGGTCACGCCGTCTCCGGCTCGAGTGCTTATTGGTTAGGTGGTCTTCGTCCAGGCAGTCGAACGTTCGGAAAGGAATACGCGGGTGGTGTTGATCGAGCAGAGGGAGGATTTCGTGGTGTTGCGCGTGTGACTTGAGAGGTTTCGACGGCAACGAGGAACCTGTCGGGGAAGGAAGGGCCTGACGATACGACGGGCGAGACGACGTGGGTGGAGACGGTGTAGCAAGAGGCAAGAACATGAACCCGGGCGAACAGTTGTCAAGGTTGTTTCGAGGCGAGTTGCTGCTGCTGCTGCTACTGCTAGAGATTTGTGGATTGTGACTGGATTCGGGATATGATGACGATGACGGTCTTCAACTAGTGGGTGAAGGACACCGTGCATGCGTGAAGAGAAGAAGGAAAGAAGAAGGAAGGGAGGGAGCGGAGATGGATGAGTGCGGTGAGGAAGATGATTGTTGAGGACGGTGAAAGGAGAGAAGGAAACCTCAACGCGAAACGAGGAATAAAAAACGATTTATTCAGCTGGATACCACAAAAATGGTTTTATTAAGTAATATATTTATGGCAATTTGCGATCCCACCCTCAATTTGGGCATCAGCGGCGGAAACATCCGACAAATAAATGTGTGTGAATTCACATTGAATAGACCACAAGAAAACGAGGGTGGTTGTGACGACGAACAATTCAGTTGGTTTGGGTGGTTCCTGGAAGCAAATAAAACACAACTATTGTACTCGCCCGGGGGAAGGGAAACAAGACGACTTGATCAAACAACCGAAGGTTGTACTCTATTCGTACAGGTGCACTGCGTCCCCACGCAGGAGGACGGAAGGGGTTGGACAGCGGTCTAATGCGTGATGATCGTGGAAGAGAGGAAAATTTGACACAAGTCCAATCACCCCTTGCAATTGGGCCAGTCTAGATCAACCATCAGGTCTATTGTTAGACAGCAACGTCCACTGGCAACGGTTGCAACTAATTAGCGTCTGCAAAAGAAACAATAAATACTGTAACGTGCGCACGCGCAACACCGATCGGTAACTCAGTGGCTGGTCATCCATTTTCCTACTATGGCTCGTGTCGCAAATAAGAGGATACTCCATCCGTACAACTGAGCAAAGATGACCGAAGCGGGGGCCATCCAAACAGGTCACAATGTCGGATTAGATTTGGGTGTAACCGAGACGCTTGCTGTAAGGAATTACTCCAGTTACTTATTTAAGGGTCCCTACATCGCCGTCGACAGCATACAACATCCGCGCTGCCTGGCTTCTCCATCGTGTTCCTTCTTCGTAATGTGCATGGTTGACACGCAACCTCATCGTGGGACATGATGTTGTTCAAGTCACGAGCGCCGATGAACAACGGAATTCCACTGAATTGAATTGGGCGCCTACCACTTTTTTACAAGTCCGTCCTCGACGATTCGCCGAGGCTCCTTCTCTGGCTTCTCTACCGTCAGCCGCGCCCCATTAGGGTTCATCCGTTTCTCTTCTCTAATAATTTTCTCAGTTCTCCATTTCTTTGCCTCGCTTCTGGGTCTAGTCTCTGTGGCCCATTTGCACAACCACTTTTGATTCGGTTTTCTATCTCGCTGTTGTTCTGCGACTCCAAACTGGCACCGTCTCCAGCTCTTCACTCAAGCCACACAGCGAGGCCCCATTATGAATACTGAAAAGCCCCAAAAACCGCATCGCAATCCTCGTGCAGGTGGTAAGGCAGACAAGAAACTAAAGAAAGAAGGCAAAGATCGCGGGAAAGGATACAACGAAAAGGTGAGGCAGTGATGAAGATGCACAATAACGCTCTGAGCGTCCAACTCCCATTCCTTCTTGGGAGGAAACGTTTGCTAACTTCCCTTGAACATATGTTGCTTTACTGGTCATTTCGAACTCGGGCTCTAACTTGGTCTAGGCATTTGCACCTCGGTCGGCCATAAATGCTGAGAGACGGGCTAGACGAAAGGCGGAGTTAGACCAAACAAGATTACACGTCCCTCTCATCAATCGCACACCCGAGGATGAACCTCCCCCCGTCCTCATCGCGATCGTTGGCCCCCCAGGAGTGAGTACGATCAATGGAACCCACTCACTTCACTGATTCATGGTCTATTCATCTATCTCCTCAAAGGTCGGAAAGACAACCCTCCTTAAATCCCTTGTGAGGCGATTGACAAAGTACACGCTTAGCAATCCACAAGGTCCAATTACAGTCGTCTCAGGTGCACATTCTTGTTCACCCACTCTTGTTCACTGGGGCTAGGCATAATAACAGAGTAAACATACAGGGAAACAACGTCGACTTACATTTGTCGAATGTAACAATGACCTCAACTCCATGATTGACATTGGGAAAGTAGCCGACCTTGTCCTTCTAATGGTTGATGCAAGCTTAGGCTTCGAAATGGCACGTAACCGTTCCCTTCCAACCTTCTCATCCGACTCATTAACCCCCCAGGAAACCTTCGAATTCCTTAACATCCTCCAAGCCCATGGCTTCCCCAAAGTAATGGGCATACTCTCTCACTTAGACCTCATCAAGAAAATTGCCCAACAACGTGAAACCAAAAAACGTCTCAAGAGGCGCTTCTGGACTGAAATCTACGCAGGCGCAAAGCTATTCTACCTCTCCGGCGTCATCAACGGTCGTTACCCAGACCAAGAAATTCACAACCTTTGCCGTTTCATTTCCATCATGAAGTTCCGTCCTTTAGTCTTCCGAAATGCCCATCCGTACCTATTAGCGGATCGACTTGAAGATTTAACCCCTCGAGAAACGATCCGGTTGGACCCAAAAACCAATCGAACGATCACACTCTATGGATACCTCCGAGGGACGAACTTGAAGACGTCGACAAAGGTCCATGTTCCCGGAGCGGGTGATCTGACGATTAAGAGCATTACCAAGTTGGGGGATCCGTGCCCTATGCCTACGACGGAGAGTGAGAGAAAGAGGAAATTGAGTGAGAAACACAAATTGGTTCATGCACCTATGAGCGACATTGGAGGGATCATGTATGACAAGGATGCGGTCTACATCAATGTCCCTGGAAATTTTTCGAGAAAGCAGGCGGATGGGGACGAAGGCATGGATGGGAATGCTGGTGAGATTTTTTCATCTGCCCTCCAGTTGCTATAGGATGAAAGGCTTATTATTTTCTTTATCGACCCCTGTAGAGGATTTTGGGGAGGGTGAAAAGATGGTTATTGATTTACAAGACGTCCGGTCCACTCTTGCGGATAATATCTCTAAGAGCAATATCGTCTTGCTTCCTTCATCGGCTGCTCCACTTCGAGTTGGCGATGGTGTTGACAAAGACGGCGAGGAGGAACCAGGCGACGATGACGTTGAGGATTCGTCCTTGGTCAGCGATGATGACGACGAAGACAGGAGTGAAGATTTCGACGATGAGGATGACGAAGACGAGGATGAAGATGAGGATGATGGTGAAGAAATTGAGACAACTTCGAAGCAGCAGGGTGTTCGCGGAGGACGAACTTCCCTTCGCACATCACGAGCACTCCCTTCATCTTCATCACACCGGGAAAGGGGTAATGATGGTGATGATGTAGCTTTTGCTGACAGTGATTCGGATCTGGAAGCTGGTATAGACTCCGATGGTGATGGTGAACTAGGGTGGGAACAAGATGGGGAAGACCGAATTGACCTCGATGATGAAGAGGAAGACGACGATGGAGGCGGCCAAAGTTACGCCATAGACGAAAATATGGCCGATCAAGAAGTTCAAGCGGAGGAGCAGGTTCCTAGATGGAAGGAAAACCTTGCCGCCTTCGCCCTCGCCAATTATCAAACAAGGCGCCGGAGAAGAAACCTCGTTAAACTCATTTATCATAGCGAACTTACGTCCGAGCAGATCGCCGCTGGAGAGACCGTGGACAGCCTCAAAGAGGCTGCGAAGGAGGCTGATAGGGGCAAGGGAACGAACGCCGCTGGTGATGACGAGGACGAAGACTTCTTCTCCATCAAGAAACCTGCTCAAGTTGAAGGTGAAAGTCGCGTTTCGGATCGGACGAAGGAGGTCGATGTCATCCCGATTTCTTCATCGTCGGGAGAGACGTGGGATGATGAAGTGTTGGACAGTTTCCGACATTTTTTCATCACTGCTCCTCCCACGACAAAGCGCAATGACTACGAAGATGCTTCCGATGCCGAGCCGGATGGTTTCGTCGATCTGGAGGCTACCGGAGGCGACGGTGGTGAGGATGAAGACGACGACGACGAGACGGACGATAACGTTGCCGGAGCAAAAGAACAAGAGGAACGTGAAGAGGTTCAAGCCCGTACGCTTGCCGCGAAGAAGGCGGATCTCAAGCGCAAGTTCGATGAGCAGTATGATGACCCTGACGAAGACGAAAAGACGGATCTCTACCAGCAGGCGAAAGCCGAAATGGCAGAACAGCTTAGGCTCAACCGACAAGAGTTCGAAGGCGTCGATGACGAAATGAGGTTCCTCGTTGAAGGTTATCGTTCGGGGATGTACCTTCGAATCGAACTTGAAGAGGTACCCTGTGAACTCGTTCAGAACTTTGACCCTGCCTATCCTATCATTGTCGGTGGTCTCCTACCTGCAGAAGAACGCCTCGGCTACGTCCAGGTCCGCATCAAGCGCCATCGATGGTTCGGCAAAACTCTTAAAACGAACGATCCTCTCATTTTCTCCATCGGGTGGCGCAGATTCCAATCGCTTCCCATCTATTCCTTGGACGATCATAGCATTCGTATGCGAATGCTCAAGTATTCACCTGAGCATATGCATTGTTTTGCGACGTTCTATGGTCCTGTGTCCCTTCCCAACACAGGTTTCTGTACTTTCAACGCGGTATCGAACGATACTCCGTCTTTCCGCGTTTCCGCTACCGGCGTCGTATTGGATGTCGACCGTTCCGTGAAGATCGTCAAGAAGCTCAAGTTAACGGGGTATCCTTATAAGCTGTACAAGAATACGGCCTTCATTAGGGACATGTTCAATAGTCCGCTGGAAGTGGCCAAGTTCGAGGGGGCAATGATTCGGACGGTTTCGGGGATCCGTGGGCAGATTAAGAAGGCCCTATCTAAGCCGGAAGGAGCATTCCGTGCGACGTTCGAGGACAAGATCCTTCGGAGCGGTAAATATCTCATTATCCTAATGAATTGTTTTCAATGAGACTCAATCTCCTTCTTCCTCAGACATCGTTTTTCTAAGGGGATGGTATTCCATTCAACCGAGGAAGTATTACAATCCAGTCACTTCGTTGTTGTCTGCGAAAAGGCAATGGGCCGGAATGCGGTTAACAGGCCAAATCCGATGGGAGAAAAGCCTCAAAGTCCCCACGCGTAGTGATTCCTCGTACAAGGTAGGAATCTCTTATTGTTGCCCTTGCCTTAATTTGCACTTTCGCTTACCTATTTTTTGCTAGCGCATTGAGAGGCGCCCACGTGAATTCCAACCCTTGAAGATCCCAAAACAACTCTTGGCTGCTTTGCCATACGAACACAAACCCAAAGAAGTCCTACCTCCCGTTGAGAAACGTGCGGTCATCTTGGAACCGGAGGAGCAGAAAGCTATCGAACTTCTTCAGCAGCTCCGCGCGATCAACAAGGATAAGCTGGAGCGGCTAGAGGCAAAGAAGAAATGGAAGAAGGAGCAGTTCCAGAAGAAAATCGCTGAGATGGAGCTGCGGAAGACGAAGAAGAGGAATCAAGAGAAGGCGGCAGCTTTGAAGGTTATAGGACAAAGACAGAAGGCGGCCGAAAGGGCTAGTGCCAGTGGCCCGAGCCGGAAGAAACGTAAGACCTAGTTAACCGTCACCCTTTGGATACACTTCTTCATAATCGCCTGTATATTATTGATCTTTTTTTGTGGGCTATCCTAAACCCGTCTTCGGTCCCGCTTATTGCGTGGCAGTGCACTCGTCTCGAATCACAAGTCTATGGATTCTGCTGAAGGAGATGAATTTCTCGACACCGTTGAAGGCGAATCCGCCTTCTTTCAGTCTGTAGCTCGCGCAAGACCAGCGGGAGTGCACCGCTATATGAACATCGTGTCTATTCGACAAAATATTAACGAAATTTCAGGGAAATGGGTCACGATCGAACATATCTGGAGAAAGCTCCGACAGTACTATGCCATGGATAACATTGAAAAGATCGTGAGTAACTCTCAGGTGTACTCGGGTTTCTGGGGTTCGTTCGAGTGACATGCTTTCGCCTCGGCCCTGAAAACCAAAAAAAAATACACAGCGTCGCCAAGAAGGTGCACCGGATGACCCAGACTTTCCACCTCCGCCTCTCCCTCGCACTCCTGGAGAGCGGGACCCTACTCCTTCCTCATCAGATTCTCCCCAACCCGCAGAGGTGCCGGAAAGAATAGAAGATGAAGAGAAAATATGGATGCAGGCTCACTTTCGCCTGACGTTCTCACTTCCAGAAAACGAATTCTACGAAATGATGGAAGAGCGAGCCAAGAGAGGGAGAAATGACCCATCTACTCCGGAATCTGATTATCGGGAGCTTTCCGATGATGATGATGATGATGAGGAGGAAGATATGAAAGTAGACAAACCTCTTTCGTCAGTGACGAGACGTTCGAGTAGTCACAGTCATTCCCAAGCACCTTCGATGTCATTGGACCCAATACGAGCTAGCGGTCTAGCAGCCGCAGAGGGCAGCGAGTCTTCCGACCTGACCGACCCTGAAGATGACAAGAAGGGCTATACCGATGATCGTGAGAGCACTTACAGTGCAACGCGACGCAGTGTCGCTACCCCTGAAGACGAAGGCGGTGGTCCTGATGGATCGAACATCTTGCCTGGTGAGCCCGTTTTTTTTTTGGTTTTCAGAACGAGTATTTAAATAACGTTCCTCCTAGTTTTAGCGCGAAAGAAACGAGAACTTACATCCGACAGTGTTGCCTCGAGAACTACAGCTCGCAGGTCCATCGGAGTGGCCTCAAGTAGCAGAGCCAAATCAACTACCGCATCCACCAAAAAGAAGCGAAAGGTATACATCGTTGTTAGCTGGTTTTGCTTTAAATTTGCAACTGATCCATTTCCAGCGGTAAAGTAGGCGTCAAATACTACGTGAATCCTTCGCCTTGGTATCCATCCGCCAAACAACGTGTACGCTACCCGCATCTGCATCTAATTAACATTGCATTTTGGTATTTATGACAGTGCTCTTCGCATCGTCGTATCAAGATTCCGCACTAGGTAGTAGAAAAACCCCTGCTTTTCACATGATAATGCAATCCTTCCCATCCTTTTTAGATGCCTTTTCTAATAACTCGTTTTCCTCGAGCATCTGCCTCTCGCTCTCAGTTAAAAGCTAGTTTGAGCCCAACGGACATTAATGAATTCACGTTGCCCAGGGGTGTGGGATTGTTGCACTCACCCCTTTGCGAGCCCTTTCTTTCAAGGCTTTCCGCTTACTTTCCATCTCAGCTCGCGCACGTCTTGGGTATCATTGCATATGTTTGGGCATTAAGTGATGGTAAATGGAAATATAAAAACAGGAAAGTTCTTTCGTCAGACCGCTGTAGCAAGGTGGGTATATAGAAGGATGGAATCAATGTGTAAACTGCAGACACGTCTATGCGGTACCGAACAGCGGTCGGGGAATAAACGAGCTAATCTCGATGTGCGGTTTAGGCTTGGACGCAATATCTGCCTGTACCGCTTCCATCGATGTAGTCGATGCCCTCCCCTGCAGCGGAGAGGAAGGGGACTTGGGTGAGGTGGATGGAGATGTATGGAATGGAGTGGTCGATTTTACAGGAACGGATACAGTGGACAGTGAAGACTTCGTGACTACTGACCGGTCGGTCTTAGAGAACAGATTACGACTGGTCGATGCCGACGACGTTCCGGGAGGTCCCTGAGCTGGGCTTGGCAAGATTTTTCCCGAGGTCACACTTGAAGCTGTAGAGAGTGTTGGAGCTTTGATTGGGGACTGCGCAACCGGCTTTGCAGGAGTTACCGTGCTCGAGGAAGATCCACGTGGAGAGGATCCGGCAGGAGTACCGAGTCGAGCAGCAAAAGCACGAAGCTTGGAAGGACTGTTTTGAGGGGCTTTGGGCAACGGAGAGACCGATGAAGGCGACGCGACACATTTATGTGAGGTTGGGTGCCGGTGAGTGGCGCAGAACTGTTTCTTGCATGCCTGTGATGGACGAATGAAGCCGCTAAGCCAGGATCCAAGAGTGAAAGGATATAAATGCGGACCTCGCACTGAATAGGCGCATGGAGCACCTTCTCGCAATGCGCCCTGGCACATCTTGGGGAGCCACTTTTCTTCTTCCCCATTACCTCACACGCTGTATTAAAGTGCCTCTCCATAGCGATGTTTGGATCTTCCCCCATGGGGATGGTGACAGGGGTTTTACACAGCGGACACGGTGGTGCTACACGATCATTGTTCACTTCTTTCTCGCACTGGTGAGCGGATGGCCGGAAGTGGTCAGCACAGAACGATTCTTCACAATACTGGCACTATTGCGTTTTCGTTGAGCAGTGAGTACAGTCGGTATTGATGGATGAACATCGAGGAGCGTGTGTACCTTGTAAGGAAGATAGTCATACAACCCGCAATGAGGATGTGCACACTTCGCGCCTGCAGAGAGTAGATGGGGATTGGCAGGAGACTCCATGATAGTGGTGACAGTGGCAGAGATAGCGCCAGCCAAGATACTCAGAGAGGGCTTTATATACCCTCCAGAAGAAAGATCCAGAACAAGCGCGAGGAGGACGCGTCAGCAGTCAAGTAAGCAAGAGATCACAGCTTGTCCGATAAGCAACGGATTGGGTAATCAGTACAGCCACGCAATTCGTAGCCATATTCTCACGCTTCTTTCGCAACATGGACGTCCCTCAGACCGAATTCGCTGTCACCTTTGTCAGGCACGGAGAGAGTACAGATAATCTCGTGAATAACTTGCTGACTTTTGTGTTCTGAGCTTACTGACGATCTGGAGAAATCTATCTGGGCAGGGTGGAAGGATGCTGGATTGAGCGTGCATGGTTTCAACGTGAGTCAAGGGACACGTATTGGGCTTTCGTCCTTAGCGTTGACGTCCTTTTCTCATCAGCAAGCGGAGGCATCCGGAGCGTCCCACGCAAACATCAAGATTCATACCATTTTCTCCTCTCCCCTTGAACGAGCTCATACCACGGCGCTTCAGGTTCTAAAGCATCAGCGCGAACCAAAGCCTCCGCTCATTCTCACACCTTTGCTTCGGGAGCAGCATTTTGGAATAGCAGAGGGTCAAAAAATATCGTACAAACGCACCACCACGCTTGGAAATGGCAGTTCAGAATTTTCTCCACTTGAAGACCGTACGTCCAAGTTTCCCCAAGGAGAGTCGGCCGAGGACGTAGCTATTAGAGCTGATAACTTCATTGATGAGTTTTTCTACCCTCTCATGGAGGATATCTCGACTTCAAGGTCCTCAGAGGATCAGCCCCAGGCTCGAATTCACATTTATGTTGTCAGCCACGGGATTGCCATCTCGGAGCTTGTAGCCGCCTTCTTAAGACGTGACCGCCATGCTGACACGGCACAAAGCCAGGCTTGGCGTGGACTCCGGAATACAGGATGGACGAGAATCCTTGTCGGACTTGACGTAGGTGATTATGGTCTGATCCCTAGAGCTTGCTGATCCATCCAGGACATACACAACATGGTCCGCTAGCCGACGGCAAACGAGTCATTTAGTACTGCTCCATCGATGACGACGGTAGAATCTACGCCCTCGGATGTTCATTCCATTCCCGAAGAGAATGCGACTCAAACGGGACCAGCGACATCCGCCAAACCAAACATAATTGTTCGCATAACACATGTGAATCAATCCTCCCATCTGAATAATCTTGTGAGTCTGAATGATCTTTCCTCCATCTCCATTACCACTGATAACAGATGCTGCTGCCAATCTTCCGGTTAACAGAAGCGTCAGAAAGGCATCGGCTCATCAACATATGACCAGAACCAAAAACCTATAACGGATTTCTTCAGCGGTGGGTCACTTGCGAAGAGCCAGTCATGAGTCGTGCGTGATCCACGATATGCTCGATGGCCTCTGCTATCAATCTTCAATCAATTTCGCAGGCGGTAACGCAAACCAATGACAATGTATATATCCTTTGTAAGCACCACCATTGGATTGATGTGCCATCGCAATACTAGGTGATATAGATAGTACACAGTGATTGAAAAAGTGGCCCATGTCAGAATTGCGCGTGCTGAATATAAAGATGAGTAATCGTGTGGGTGCATTGAATGTGAACTCTGGGTGGGATGTTTGATCCATTTTGTGGGGGTGTCCAAAGTATGAGGGTTGTGCTATGATGCCAAGAGGCTGGATGCGCGTTGAGTGGTTTGATGGGAAAGAGGAGTGTGGGGATTTACCGGTGGCAATAGATGGCGGAGATGCTCGCGAAGAGTTGAATATGAAGTTTCGCAATGTGTCAGACAATAGAATATACCTAAGTATAAGCAGCACTTAGGGAGCCGGAAATTTTCTGTGCGAAAAGCGATGTTGGGATAAGCATGAAAGTAGAGAGGGCCAAATGATGTAGGGTGGTGGTTCTTCAGATCCCCCTTGCAGCTTTACGATTCTCGTTCCAAAGCCGAAGTCTTTCTCGCCTGGCAGCCTTCGTTCTCGCCACGTCCGGAACATATCGCACGCTCGCCAGCGGGGAACCACCACTACCAGTAGCTGTAGGGGACTTAGTGTCTCTAAAAGCGAGGAGCTCATAGAAGGCGGCAATTTGGTCTCCCTTGATTTCAAGTGAATCAATGATCTGCTTCAAATGCTCGGCCAGGACGTTGCGCTTTAGAACATTGGTAGCGGGATCCATGGAGCCATACTGCTCAGCAAGTTCAAAGTATATCCTGCATAAGTGTGACGTGAGACATAAGATGGCAACGGGCGGGGACACAGGCCTCACGATTTGTAGTGCGTAAAGTCATCCTCCAGCTCCCTAACAGCTCGCGCGACGACGGTTTGGGGAGGCAACTCGGCATCATCCAGCTCATATGCACCGCCATTATACTCTCCGCGTGCACTGCGACTAGCCTTAGCACGATCGAGAGCCTCCATCGCAGCATTAAGGACCTCGCTCGTATTCGGGAGGTCCTTATCATCTTCCCTGCGTCCACGAGCTGGATGGTTCCTGCCGTCCATACTCTGACCCAATGAATTAGGCTCATTAGCTCGTCTTTTACGGCAGACATGGCAAGTTGTCTCGTTGTGGTCAGGAAGCGAGAAGAACAGCTTCTCCATCCTGGCACCACGAATAGTGGGGAAGGGATCGCCTTGGTGGGATCTCGGTTTGCTCGTCTGGGGCTTTCGAGGGGCTTCGTAGTCGGACACCGTGACCCTTGGGACCGGTAGCTGGATAGGCAATTGCTTGGGAGTTGTTGAGGGGCCAGGTAATCGTGGCGGGGGCGCCATGGAACACGACGAGACCTCCAAGTCCCCGCACATTCGTCCAGATAAGAAAGATCGTCGTTCCTCTACATCCGACTCCACCCGTTCGAGCTCCGCATCCTGAAAAGATCAATGGAAAATTGATCAGAAAAGCATAAGAAACTTACAGTGATGAACCTTTTCATTGTACGAAATGAACTGCCGACGGTAGCGCGAGACTTGAATTCCAATTCATCAACGGAAATATTGGATTTATCAAAATCAGAAGCGCGAGAAACAGGTCTCGCGTTACCAGGGATTTCTTCAGTATCAAGAAGTCTTGGATCTTGAGATGACTCCTCAGGAACAGGGCTCAGCGCGGTGACCTTGGGGATGGACAAGCGTGAAACCTCCTGTTCTTCTTTTTGTTCTTGTTGCTGCTCCTCCGCATTCTGCGCCGGGAGCTGGAAGTCTTCTCGTTGTTGGCTAACCTCTCGACGTTCACGAACGCTATCCTCGATAATGTCGCGCAAGCGCATTACCTCATTACCCAAACGTTCCACTTCGGCACGAAGTTCTTCAACCTCCTGGCTGCGCTTTTCTATCTCAGCTTCATCCTCTTCATGCAATGCCCGGAGCTCATCCACAGCTTGCTTGTAAACATCGAGCTCAGAAGTCATCTGCGCAAGCTGCTGCCGTAGAGTCATAACGAGGGTCTCGAGCTCTACGCACAGGTTAGCAATCGAAGGCATTCAGGGCAATTATCTTAGGGACTCACCTCTTTTCGTGTCTACTACGTCTCTATATCGGACCTCCCACTTGCGAAGCTCCTCACTGCTTAAGGGTTTATTTGACTGAGAGTAGGCATCGACTGTATCTGCACGACCCTTTCCCTTACGATCTGAAGTAGAGGCAATGTTCTGAGCATGTTGAAGTTGTTTTTGGATTTCCGCTTGCACCCTGTTGCGTTCACGGACTACCTCTTCACGACATCTTTCTAAATCGTCTTCTAGCTCTCGAACGTGGCGACGAGAATTTATATTCTCCTTCTCTAAGTCACGGATACGATGGGCAAGCTCATCAATGGTGGATTGAACAACGGTAGCTTCGGGGTTGTCAGAAAACATACGTGAACTGAATAATGATACTAACCATCGACAGCACCATTTCTCACCGACCTATACCTGCGAGATGACTTGATGGGGGTATCAACGGCAGACGTGAGGCCAGTCACATCCGGAAGATGGACGCTCCCGCTGGTTCTATTTGCACGACGCGACAGCGCTGAAAGATGATTGCGGACATCAGAAAGAGGGGCACGAATAGAAGGTGCAACGGATGGTTTGGAGGTTGGGGGATCCCGATACCTCTCGCCTTCGCTAATCCCTTTCTTTATGTCGCGCTCGATTTCACGTCGGGCCTCCGTGAATTTACTCGTGCTAGCGCCGCGGGCAGCAAGGTTCTCACGTGTTTGACCCGAAGAACGTCGCTGACTGTTCGTCGCAACTCGTGGTCGCCTTGGACTAAAAGTCCCTCTTGCAGATTGCAAAGTTTCTGTTAACTTTGCACGAGATGCCCGACTGCTGGCAGAGCTCCCAGAATCACTTTGTTGCGAACTAGAAGAAGTGTCTTCTTCGGGGTCGGAGACGGTGCGGATTCTAGGCGAGATGTGGCGCATGTTCGTCTGTTTGGTCTTGGTGTCGTGTGAAATATCCAGGTAGCCAGATTCAAGAGCGCGTTCGAGCTCCGCCGTGTCCTCCACAATAATAGGGTCCACACTTAGAGAAGCAGCAATATTCTTCACGCGGAGAGAACGCGTCTGTTAAGGAGGTAACGCGCAGGATGGATTTGGAACATACGGTTTGACGTGTTGGTCTCTCAAATTGAGTAGACTGATTCATCGTTATTGACTCCCCTAACACATCCCTGAGACCTCTCCTCGGTGAGAAATTAGGCAGTGGTCGATCTGGGTCGAATTCTGCAATGCCAGAACGTGAAGGTGTTCGGCCCAAAGCACCGCCTAAACCAGCACCTAAAGTAACAGCAGAAGCATGATGCTGGGCAGTTGATAATGTTTCCCCCGTGGTCATAGCAGAATCGTCAATAGTGTGCTGGAAAGAACGAAGATTTGGTGCGGAATGTTCGGTGTCGTCCGGGATGAATTGAGAAAAGTCATGAGGTTCGCGCAAAGAGAAGGTCGGAAAGACGTCGAGAGGTGGGGGGTACGGTCCATCGTTGGGCTGGAGGTGTCTAGGGTACTCTACGCTGGACTCCGTCGAGTGGGTGGACGTGTTGTCGAAAGTTAGGTCTGCAACTCGACTTATCATCTCCTGTTCCAGCCGAATTCGCTCATTTTCTTGTTCATCGCCTGGAATGCTCCAGTCCGTATGTCTGCCCCTTCTGGCCTCCGACTGCATACTGGTCAGATTCGCCTAAGGAAATTGAACAAACGGACAGTCCGACAAGAACTGGAGATCGTCGGAAGCAAAACAACAAATAAATGTCAATAAAAACAAAGTGCATCAACGCCCCCAATATGGTGAATAAGCTGCTTTGACTGTAATGCACGGTCTGTTCATGATTGAGGGACATGATAACATACAAGATGGAGAGAGGGAAAACAATGACAAACTTGATGATAAGAGTTATGGTGACAACGTGAAGGCCGTGAAGGCGGTTGTAGGGCGGAACGGTATCGCGTGTGCAAACGAAGGTAGAAGGATGGGTGGAAAAGGAAGGATGGGATAAAGATGCTCAATAGGATTCGTAATGCTCCTTGAGCCACTTCTCAGCTTCGGCGTAGTCGACCTTGAGCTGGGGAATGAGCTTTCCGATGCGCTCCAGTGCATCCTTCTCGGTAATGCTTACGCCCTTCTCCTCATCTCTGAGCTTTCCGTAATGCTGCATTCGCTCACAGGATTCTTGCACTTTCTTTACACCAAGCGCTGCAGACGATCCTTTCAAGAAGTGTCCATGCCGTGACAGGGAGGCCAAATCCTCCTTTTCCCTAATTTTGGAGCCGGTTAATTAGGAATCGAAGTAGGACGTGCAAGAGGAACATATTAAGGGGTGTGTAATATAAAGACTTACAGCGCACTACCCATTTCCTTGATGGTGCTTTCAGCTTGATCGAAGTAATTTAACACAATGGACCAAGAGAAGTCATGATTCTCATCATCATCCATCTCAAGAATCTGCTCGAACGTTTCCATGTCTACTACAGAGTTCTCCTAGATTAGGGGAGAAAAGCGCATAGTGAAGATAAGATTGTCCAGAGGATCACTGATCGCAGACATACCGTGGGGTCAGGAGAATCAGTGCCCTTGCGAGCTGTGTCAGTTGCACCGGGAGATATTGGCCCCCCTCCACCTCCTTGGGTTCTTTAATTGGTGTCGTAGCTCGCTTAGATTTCGGACTCGATGGGGTAGGATCATGTAAGGACGGCCGAGACGATGATGATGTGCGTCTGGGCATCGGAGGAGGAACGGGTTTAGACTCTGCAAGCTTTGGGCTATCGAGGCTTCGTTTAAGCAAGTGAGGGTCTCCTCGAGATGTAACATCGCTGCGGGAGGCCATTTGAAGGGGATCGAGTCTGGTATCGTTAAGTGAAGGTCTGCCGCTTTTTGAATCTAACAGCTCCAATTGCGGGCACTGCCGCACGCTCTCCGTCAGTGACCAACTTCAGCCACCCGTGGCTGGAACCCTTACTCATGTTGTTGCAAGAGGTGAGCTTTGCAAATACCAAACCAAGAGTATTATACTTGAGGCTAATCGGCCGCCTGGGGCGTAATCCAGGAACCGTTCCAAACATTTCGTATAACCCGTCGATCATCATTAGTAATCAAGAACCCCCACTCCAGCCTCTCCGGCGCGTCAAGCGCGGATTCGCAGGAATTCCGAAAAAAATAAGGGACCATGACGATAGGTCTAAGAAGGAAGCGCACAGCATGCGTTGTGTACAACAGACGCCTTATCTCACATCTCCACTATCTACAAATGTTAAGCTACCAATTGGTCGCCAGGAACGCCCTAAACTTAGAGATCAAATCCTCGTCTGCGTGGACGAAGAGCCTCCTCATGAGGAACTATAGGGTGGGATGCGATGACACGGTGTTCCTTAAGGAAGCACAGGAACCCGGCTATGCTGATCGCCACGTGGGTATTGAAAAGCTCGTCCAAGCGCATCGCGTTCCTTCGGAATCACATTCATGCGTGATTTTGGAAGTCAAGCTAGGCAAACAAAGGCGTGGTAGAATTATTCACGCTAGCTTGCATGTCCTGTTAAGGCGTGGTTGAGCCTCAGGACATCAGGAACCATTAATGCCAGCCTGGCAATCCGGCCATCAAGCCTCAGGGTCAATCTAAGCGAACCGACGGGGGCCGAACCTGTGCGTACCTCATCACTATCTAGATAAAATGATTCTGGATCTTGGAGGCCGAAGTATATCTCCAGAAGCTAGCTGGAGATTGCGTTGTCCACAGCGCTTTTGCCAGGCACAGCTTGGTCGATCATTGATGGTCCCTGTCTCCGCAATATTGAGCTTGCCTGGGAAGCACCTCGGTGCCTCAGAATTGCCCGTATCTGTATTGCATCACCGCTTGCACGAAACCGCCATTGAATGCCAATTACAGTCGGTGCGATGAGCCCTGAATCATGTTGGAGGAGAGTTGGCTATAGCGTGAATTGGGTTAGTGCTTTACTTAATGCCCATCACACAGCACTGCACATCATATTGCGGCGAACGCGACAAAGGGCTCCGCTGGTCGACTACCCTGTATCATGCCCGTATTACCTGGTAGTTGACACTTCACAGCGAACAATTATTGTGGGGTAATTATCATTTCACAGACCCCAGATGTTTTCGCATGAAGGAAATTCAACCACCCTTTAAAATTTGGTAAAAGGGGGGATGCATCCACACAAATTAATGGGCACCGTGCGAGCGACTGTGAGGACTTGCACGAGGAACCATTTAATGGAGTGTATACCCTCATCCACTTACTGAGGCTGGGATCCTGCCTGCATGAAAACCTCGTCAATGAATACCCCGCACCCGCCACACACCGTTGATCGACCCCAGGAAACGTGACTCTCCCTTCCAAAGCAAAGCAAACCTGGATCGAGAACATCACAGAAAATTTGAGAATAACAATTCCTTCGCTGTGATGCAATCCAGCGAAATAACCACTAGTACCCGTACTCCTATGGCAAGTGATCTAATGACTCTTGACGCTGCAAGCCGAAGCTAGGAAGATGCAGCGATCGCCCTGGATGATTGAAATAGTCCGACTGATTCACATGGCGAAGGCCATTCGGACCATGGGACATCTATCCCAGGGGATTACCTTGCGACGAAGTCGGGGATGATCGTAGCGCAACTGTGTGAGCGCAAAGGTCAAATACATGGACCAACGAAACTGGACTCGAAAATGACGTCGGTCGGCATGTCACCCAGCTTTGTCTTAGCAGCATGATATCACCGGTAGGTGGGTTAGGTTGAACAGTTGTGCGAACAGCAGTTGAGTGCTGGGCCTCGGGCGGGGGAAAATATGATTTAAGGAACATAGCTGGTCATCGTTGGGGTTGAAGGAGACATCGCTCTCCAAGGAGGGCGGATCGTACGATTGTAGACACTGTTCCCCGGGGCCAACCCAACCCTCCAGGTATGGGGACCCCAATGATTGGTTGACCCGTCGGATTAACGGGGACTACAGGGACCTCCTGGGGCGCTTGCGCCTCCACAGCCAATCGGAGCATCTTGGTCGTGGAGTTCGAAGCAAGGAAGGATTAGCATGCCATTCTTGAGCAACGCCATCTTTTCAACATTGGCATCGCGACAAACCTGTAACGCAAGCTATGTGAATTCAGCTGATTCCAGCAGGACCAACCCCTCGCACATGAGTAATGTAACGACCCCGGATTCACCAAATGATTGAACGGCGACCTTTTCTTCTGATATCATGAATCTATGGGTTCCAGGACCGGGAGCGGATAAAGATGAAGCTGTGCTTGGGGATGAAGTCTGCTTCCTGACAACGTGCGGACATGTAGCTTGAAAGGGAATATCCTTCGGGATTCAGTCTGAGATATGTGCACAGGACTTTATTCCGTCGTGAGTATTTTCAATGTTTACAAGAAGGTCTTGCAAAGTCTCTTCTTTGAAATTCATTGTAATTGAACTCCCATATCATCTCCCCATGCCCGAGAAGCTCAATGATGAGGCGAGTTGATGTGCCGTCGATGTACCCGTGTCCGCAACTTGCTTCCAGTGCCTGCGGGTGCGGTATGAATTGCGCCGAGCAAAACATACCACATCGCAGTTGCGGAGAACTGACAAGGCAAGCTTCAACAATCCGCGCATAAGCAAGGCAAGCCGGAATCGCAATCAGCACTTCATTGGGTACCATCGGTTTCCACTCCTGGATCTCCGGCGCCAGATGAAATTGACGTGCAGCAAACCGGACAATTGCGCGTGCTTCGCGGCAAGCAAAACTGATATTAATTTCTAATATTCAAGGAGAAGCTCTGACCACTACAGTCGTAGCGCCGTAGTTGCTGAGGCAGCTGCGCAAACTTCTGATAACTCGCCTACATGTACTGCAATCAAGAACTGAATATTGTAGATGGCTGTGCTGGGCTGTGTGGCGACTGAACCACAGGAGTCATGGACATAACCTGAACCCTCGCCTTCATCCTGCTTCCGACACTTTAGCACCGATCCAGCTCGTAGCCAAAGCTATCATGAGCCAATCTCCCTTTGATGCGAGTCAAACTCCGTCGGGCCACTCAGCTGACCCTCATTCGACATCTCAGCCGCCTTCCTCAGGCCCTTCTTTCGCCCAACCTCCAGGCGCTCCTTATGGATATCCTCCCCCTGGCGTCCCTGGAGCACCGTTCCCTTACGGATACTACCCTCCTTATGGAGGACCGCCTTATCCAAATGTTCCCCCTTATCCCCAACCGGGACTCGCTGCAACTCAGCCAGGTTTTCCCGGAAGCCCATCTCCAAGCGCTCCGCACCCAGGAGCTCCTCCACCAGGAGCGTATCCAGGTGGCGCTCCTCAGCCATACGGCGGACATCCATCCAATGTTTTCTATCCTCCACAGCCAGCCTCTTTTCCTCAGCCCGGCGCGTATAGTCCTGTGACGTACCTAGGTGTTGCTATCCCACAATACCAAGTGTGGTTTACGCAGCCTCCCCCAGTACAAGGATACCAGGCGGAAGTCCAAAAAATGCGCAAAGCCACAAAGGTGAACAGCTTCGTGTTCAGTTGATGAACAGGCGTCATACTAACGCAGTCGCTTTAGGGGTTCGGGACTGATGATAAAGCTGTTATCAGCGTCTTGATTTCTCTTGATGCAATTCAAATGGACGAATTTGCACGAGCATACCAGTCCACAATGGGCGATAATTTGGTGGAGTTACTCAAGAAGGAAACGAGTGGGAAATTTGAATTCGCATTGGTCGGGCTCGCCGAGGGTCCTCTCAAGTGGGACGTTATTCTACTTGAAATGGCCCTTCATGGATTGGGAACCAACGAAACCCTGCTTGTAGGCTTTTAACCCTTGCAGATATGGGACATCACTAATCAAACGCCCCTCCAGAATGAGCTTGTCTTAGACCGTACAAATGCTGAGCTGCATATCCTCAAGGCAGCGTACGAACGCAAAACCGGTAAGAAGCTTGAGCAGGCTGTGGCGGACGACCTCTCGCTTGATACCAGGAAACTGTTCTCCATTGTCCTTGTTGGAAATCGTGACGAAACCGACTTCCCGAACCCACACGATCCCAACCATCTGTATAGGCCGGATGAGAATCGCATCAAGCAGGATGTAGCAGCCATCCAAAGGTTTTATAGAGGCGATGGTGACTCGATTCCAGTTTGCAACATCATCCTGAACTCAAGTAGGACTCATCTCGCCGCCGTTGACGCTGGTGTGCTTCATGCCACCCAGCGCACACTCCATCACATTATTCTAGACAAGTTTTCGGGACACACGGAACGAGCCTTGCTATACGTCCTCGCCGGATGTACCATCACGGCGGGCTCCGGAGCGCATGGGTATCTACACGGAATCGAGAGAGACGCAGAACTGATCTCTGAGGCTATGAGAGGGATTGGTACCAAGGATGAACAGCTTACCTGGAGAATTGTCAGGAACCATTGGAATAAGGCTCGCTTCGAGGCCATTAAGACTGCCTTCATCCGCAAGGACGACAAGACTCTTGCTGCTAGGGTGGGTCCAAAATCCGAGGGAGTAAACAGATGCTCATTTTATCCTTTCCTTTACAGGTGAAATCTGAAACTAGTGGATCTTACCGCGACTTGTTACTTGCGATAATAAGTAAATGAAGCGCCTGGATACTCTAAACTTTTCTACACGTCGATTACCTTTTTTCTGAACATTTTGTAACCTTGAAATGATGTGTATAATAGGGTGACTTTGTATGAAAATTGCAACCAGTGTTGTTCCAGAAATAACAGTCGATCTGCTTGACCGACTCCACCTATAAAAACAAAGGCAAATCAGTTGACGCAATCGATGCGCAGTTGAATAGAAATGAACGCGGCAAGTCAGCAGTTACACCCAGCCACGTCGTTTCACCAAGGCAGCGCTTGCGCGATTTGCGACAGGCAATACCCTTTATTTTTCAATAAGCAACGGTAGGCCCCTATTGCCCCCTTTCAAAGGCGCAGAGCACCTTATAAGTATCAGGTTAGCGTTGGGTCAACAATTTGTCATTGCATAACTCGTTCGATCCCTCCGTCATCATGAGCTATTATCCTCCCTTCAACGGCTACCCGCCTGTGCAGGACCCTTACCATTCGTCGTACCCAGGGTATCCGTCCCCCGCACCGCCTATGCCACAGGGACCACCACAGGGACCACCACAGGGCTACCCACCCGGGCCTCCGTCTGGATCCCAATCTCCTTACGGATACCCTCCGCCTAGTGGTCCTCCTCCACCTCAGTCGGGCTATCCAGGTCCTCAGTCAACCTACCCCGGCGGCCCTCCTCCAATCCCTTACAACTCCCGTCCTGGAGCTTATCAGCCTGCCTCTTCACAATCACACGGTGGTCATACATATCCAGATGCTCCATTCTCCCATCCACAACAACCCTCCTACCCAGGTTATGGAGGCCCGCCGATGTATCTTGGGACACCCATTCCTCATCACTTGGTGACGTTTTATCAACCACCACCAGTTCAAGGATACCAGAATGAAGTTCAGCGAATGAGAAAGGCTACAAAGGTTTGTGGCATGAGATCCGCGAAAGCAACGTGTGCTTTGATCATGATTGATCTTCTCTGTACAGGGCTTCGGGACTGATAACAAGGCTGTAATCGACATTCTCCACCCCCTGAATGCCATTCAAATGGACGAATTCTCTAGGGCATACCAGGCTACCTTCGGGACGAATCTAATTGACCTCATGAAGAAGGAAACGAGCGGCTATTTCGAGTTTGGTTTGGTTGGACTCGTACAAGGCCCGTTGTTATGGGACGTTACATTGATTGAGAAAGCATGCCACGGAGCCGGCACCAATGAGATTCTTTTAGTGAGTCTTTCCGACCCGTCCTATTTGGTTCTAAGCGGACGATGTCAATATCTATAGAATGAGCTACTGTTGGATCGCACGAATGCCGAAATTTCTGCCCTCAAAGGAGCTTACGAGCGGAAACACCGCCGGTCACTCCAATCAACGGTCGAAGGAGAGTTGTCTCTCGACACCAAACGCCTCTTCAATATTGCACTGAGCGCCAATCGCGACGAATCAGACACTGTAAACCCTTACTACCAGCCTGACCCGGCTCGTGTCAACCAAGATGTGCAAACAATCAAGAATTACCGCGGATATGGTGACTCTATGCTTGTTTGCAACATCATCCTCAATTCGAACAAAGCACATTTGGCAGCTGTCGCCCAAGGCGTGTTGCACGCTACCAAGAGGACCATACAACGACATATCCAAAGTGCATTTTCGGGGCATATGGAACAAGCGCTACTCTATGTTCTTGACGGAATTTCGACGACACCCGGCCCTCCACCTGAGGGCAAATTCTACGGCGTGGAGCGAGACGCAGGGTTACTGGTCCAAGCCATGAAGGGTTTAGGCACGAAGGACGAGCAACTGACCTGGCGTATCATCAGACTGCACTGGAATAAACCACGCTTTGAAGTTGTCAAGGCCGCATTCCATCACAAGGAGGGCAAGGCGCTGGTCGCGAGGGTAAGAGTGTCGTCAGACGAAACCTTACGTATGGTTGACATACTTTCGATCGTGTCCAGGTCAAATCTGAAACAAGCGGTAACTATCGTGATTTGTTATGCACCATCGTGGCCAATTAGTTTGACACAAGCTTGGTCTGTGTGTTCCGGAGTTTCGTGTGCGAAACCTGGATCTTTCAGCGGTTTATTCTTGGCAAGCTTTTCTTAGAATTATATCATAGTTTCCGCCCGTACATTCGGAATCGTGCGTTTAAGTAATGTCCTATGAAATCCGTAGAGTTTGCGCCCGCTGGTGTAAATCCGCTGTATGAGAGATCTGGCCTTCGTTTGACAGCCGTAATTTGAATTTGCAAGGGCCAACGGGAATAGCCGGACTGGAGCAACGTTGACTGCAACACTCTGTCCGTCCATTCGAAGTCTCCCTCCATGTCCGCGTACCTCAACCCGTCGAGCCAACTTGGCTTCACCAGTGAGTCCATCGCATGAGATACTACCGTTGCGCGCTATGCGCACGTTCGGACGCTCACATTTCCTATTCCCCATTCCCCATTTTTGTGTGATCAAGGGCCCCTCTCCCAAACCATAACTAGAACCCTTACAATCACGAATCCGAATGAGCTGCCGATAGCTTTCAAGGTCAAGACGACTGCACCAAAGGTCCGTTCAACATAAGTGTCAGCTCTTTGTGTAACGTTAAGCGCCTTCACGTGTTGACGCAGTTGTATTGCGTCCGTCCGAACTCTGGCCGTGTTGAACCTAACCAAAGTGTCGATGTCTCCGGTATGTACTGGCTTCATACGGTTCACCCCCTACTCTGCTCTTTTCCGCTGCTTCAATCTTGGTTGCTGACGGTGAGAATTTGTGGACGCCCCACACGCGACTTCCATGCTGCAGTCATCCTGCAACCTATGAAGGAGGAACCTCCGTTGAATGCAAAATGCAAAGACAAGTTCCTAATACAGACGACCTTGATAACGCCGGAACGAGAATCACTCCCAATTGGAGATCTGGTGAGCCCCGAATAATTCCGCACCGAGAATCATATTTCTTAATACCAATTACATTTTACCTTGCATATGTTGTTGGTTGACGACCGACGACTATTAGTGGACTGGTCCGGAGACGGATGATGCTACTAAAATCCACCAGCAAAAGCTTCGTGTCGTGTACCTCCCAGCAGAGGGAGTGCCAATTCCAGAAGATGCGGCTGAACAACCCAGCATGGTGACGTCCGATGGTGATACTTCAGTACGTGTTGTCAGCACCCTAGTTTACCTCGTCAATGCTTTTCGGAGTAGCTGAGACATTCGAACAGCGATTCGACACGATCAGAGATATATCGACGAATGGCCATCCAGCTGCTCCAGAACCCCAACGAGTATCGCCCTCACCGCCCGCCCCTGAGCGCGCAGCGTCTCCAGCGTATCTTGTCGCACAGGAAGAGACTACTACGACTACCCAAATCCATCCATCCTCTCCGACTCGTCCTCCACCGGTGCCTGCTCCCGAACCACGAGCATCATCTCCCATCCCAGCCCCTATTCCAGTGTCTATTCCCGCACCCGAACCAGTGCCTGAACCCATCCCAGTGCCAGTGCCAGTGCCAGTGCCTGCCCCACGTTCTGCTACGCCCACTGCGGGAACGGTACACACCCAAGCAACAACCAGTCTCCCAGAAACCGATGACCTTACCAATCGTTATGCCGATGCTTTGGCTGAAATCGGAAGACTAAGGGCACTTCTCACAGAAGCGCAGCAACGAGCTACGGCTGCCGTGCCACCTATCGGTGTCAGACGGCGCACAACCCGTGTTGTGTCTGAAGATGGTGACACTCTTGCTCCTGATGGTAGCGAAGATGAAGAAGGTACACTTGTTGACTCACTAGCAGCGCCACAGGCCGAAGGCGTCCCCGTGCACATTGTGGCGGGTATTGCATTTGCTGTGTTCCTTGCTACCTACCTCTTCTTCTAGGCCAGTTGGTCAAGAGTCAAAACGGGTTGTTAATTTTATAGATGGATCTGCCCGTTATGTTTTGTACGACTGACCGAATCGAAACGTACATATCTCAGCTCTCCATGGGCACATCAGCCTTTATGCTGAAGGGCAATCGCTGCTGCATCGACGATTCTTCCATCTTGTGCCTGTCGTCCGTCGTTCCTGCACCTTCTCTATCTCTTCCGGTTGTGCGGTTTGAGCGTCTGCCTTGTTCACTATCCTGCTCCTTTCAGTGAAGAACATTGCTCACTGCCATATTCTTCCTGTACATTTATGGACGGTCTCACGGAAGTGCGCTTGTCAATTTACGCCATTCCTTTTGGCTGCCACTTATCATGATTTATTTATCTGATCCTGACTGACTATTCTGTGGACCCATTGGGTTGACTGAATATATAATAACTATGAAGGCGTCTATTCCCACCAGTCCAAACAAGCGGTGCGCCAGATGTCAATAGTGAGGACGGAGGATGACATGTTTGAGAAGATCAATATCTGCCTCTTTCGCACATACAGTTCCATCTTGACTCAGAAATCCATTTTCACGAGGTCGACACTCATCTTGGAGGCCAGAGATGGCGCCGGGTCGACTGAAGCATCGTTCAATGGGGTTGCAGGCCCAACGGATGACGCAGGAGGCACCGACATTCTTGCATAAGAGTTCACGTCTTGCCCCCGAGTGGCAAAGCTGGGGTTTACCACCATCGTGTGATCTACAATCTACAAGCAAGGAGAGTCGGTCTCCGGGAACCATGCAAGGGCTACGACAAGGTGACCCACCCGGTGGAATTGCTTTAAACGGCTAGGTAAGATAAGGATGTGAGGCGCTGAACCGTCCCAGGATTCATCGAGTGTCAAATCATGCTCTTCCCTCTTTATTGTTCCCTCTTCTTGTTTCGCGGCACTGTCAGGACGTGTCACGCCTATTCGCAATAGATGGGAATGTGTGACATCTAGATTAACAGTGCTTGACTGCTCCCGAGGACCAGGATATACGGGATAGAAGCTGATAAGCGAATCCAGTCAGTGGCCATGAAGAAACGTCTCGGAGTCAGGTTATGAAGGAGGGACGAACCTTCGTTGTTCTAATATGTGGCGAGCGAGGAGGGACATGGGGTCAGAAGATTGAACTGCAGACAGATACCCAGAGGTGGATGGAAGCGGCGGCTCGGAGGATAAGTGGAAGCGTTTCAAAAATTGCTGACCGTTGATATGCATCAGGGTGTCGGCAGTGCCAACGCCAATAGCAATATCATTGATGGTAAAGATGGAAGGATTCGGAACGAGATGGATATACTGCGTGAAAAGCTTCTTAGCGTCATCCAACAACAATAACTCCTATTCACCTTCGAAAGGCCCAATCTCTCATGAGCGAGGGGTTTTTGAGGGGTAACACAATGGTCATGAATGACATCTCGGATACTCGGTACTAGGACGACTGATAGGCCAGGAACATTTCCCAGTAGCGCGGCAAGGGGTGCCGAGATACACTTTTGGAATGTGTCAATTGGGCTTTCAGTGATATTGGCTGTCTTGATTAACTCATTATTACAGTCAATGAATGGGCCCATCTAACGTGCTGGGTCAACTTCGATCAATGTTGTACGAAGTGTCTTTACTAACCAGGATTAAAGCGGTTGGTTGTCGTCTTTGCACTTCAGAGAGAAGCCTCGAGAATGGTGTGAATTCCAAATCTTTGTCGAAGGTGTACGGCCCGGCAGCGACCATGATCTCTGTCCTTTTGGCGGCCCCTTTCGCTGAGTATATGTGAGAGGGTGCACGCAGCCTCGGAAGCTACAACAAAAACGGAATGCCATGAGGAAGGAGCGATCCGGAGGCTGTTCGGAATCGCACTGACCGGCCAAACTTCCGACGCAACGAATCTCAGTCCGTCGCCATTCCTCCCTTTGAGAAGAACAAGTTGACCAGGAAAGAATCCCATACCCGGTCGCCCGGATCCATCGAATTGTACACCAGCCTCATTCCTAATGCTGCATTCAGGAGAGAATGCCAGAGGCACTCGGCTACCATGCCCTAAATTGCGCGAGGATTCGAGTAATATTGAGTTTTCGGTTAACTTCGTGCCAGCCTCTAGATCAAAATCGGAGCATATGCGAGTGACGACCATGACGCCTTCCTAGTCAATGTCCAGATATATCGAGAGCTAACGACTACCCCTCGAAAATTTTGGCATACCTCTGAAACTCGCGATGGATCGTGAAATTCTTCTATCCCATAGTGGGATTTAATGATTTCTGAAAATTCGTCGATGAGATCATCCATCACTGAGGGGAAACCCATCCTGATTAGTAATTTCTTATAGTTCAACACAGCACGCAAACCTTCAGAGCGTTCCGACAGCTTCTCATACATATATCGATCTAAGGATAGTTTAGTCGAACATCCCGTGCCTAACGGCACCAATTTGGCGCAACCCAACAACGCACGCACAGTCGTAGTCAGTTGAGTTGTAAGGGGGTGTGAACTGGGCTTCGGGTTTATGGTGAACTACCGTGGAGCCGGGCGATTCTGCTGGCTGCTTGAGCACAGCTGCATTCTTAGGGGTGGGAAAGGGACTTGATGCAAGCTTGGAGGTCGAGCTGGTAAGACCACGCAGAGCCGAAGGTGGGAGCCCCCTGGCTCGAGAGCTGGTCTGCGTACTTTTAGCTGGAGTCTTCAAGGACGCCATAGCATGTTCCTGTCGCAATTTCTGAGCCAAGCTCTCAGCGCCTTCCGCAGTTAAGAACGAAATCATGCTATTCTGCGTTCTCGCCGAATATGAGAAAGCCTCCCACTTGTAGTAAAGATCTTCTCCTGTTAGGCCCAATTCGGTGCAAATGGAAACGCCTGTGTGGAGGTCCACGTTAAGTATTCACTCTGAACTATGTGGGACGCGTTTTAAGCCCTCACACTTCTCCATTAGATCATCCTGGTTTACAGCAGCCCCAAAGTGCTTAGCTAGGTCTTTCCGAATTGTATCTGTGGTTGACATGTTGCAAGGCGAAGAAAACTAAACCTAATAACCCCCCTTAGTAGAACGGACAAAAGCCACGTGCACAACTACGTAAATAATGAAATATATTTTAAAACCAACTAGAGATACATGTCGTGAATATTATATTTATCATAAATAAATGATCAAGGTGTGGTAATCTGAATTGCTCGACTCTGAATCTGAACTACGGTATGAGCAACCCAACCCAACCGAACTCATTTTGAAAAAAATAGACACATACCCAATACACAGCCACCAACCCCAACCCAACTTCCCGACCCAATGCTCAACCCCGACCCAAAGCCCAACCCCCGACCCAACCCCCAACCCCCAACCCCCAACCCCCAACCCCCAACCCCCAACCCAAATGCCCAACCCCTGACCCAATTCCCAACCCACCAACCCAATTAGGCCCAACCCCGGGGGAGTAAGAAAGAAAGAAAAAAAAAAAAGGGCACAAATAGCCGTGAATCAAACTGGCACCCAACCGAGCCAAGAATGAAGGCTAATCATGAATTAGCCGTTAGGCCGAGACACCGCTAATCCTCTCCCTGGACTTAATTTGTAAATATGCTTCTTAAAACATTACAAATATGGAAATCTGGAATCAGATTTGCGGAACTAATTTTATGATTTTCGAGAAATTTTTCAGCGCACGTGCCTGGGCATGTGACTTTTATCCGTTCTACTAAGGGGGGTTGTTAGGTTTACTGGCGAAGAAATAATCGATTCGGATTCATCGGCGTCAAGTCACATGGTCACTACTCATCCGGCGCTCTATCCTTCTGCCATTATTGTGCCCGCATTGAGCCACCCACGCCAGTCAGGATGGACATTGAGGATGAAGCACCGTTCGTACGATCTAACGTCTATGCTGCCCAATTTTTTTCATTTATCCTGACGATTCTTTGATGAAGTGACCTCCTTATTCCCGATGTGCCCGCGAACAACATGTCCCAAGTCCCACTTACCATTATCACCGGGTTTCTTGGCGCTGGGAAAACTAGTCTTCTTCAGTACGAGTCGATAAAATGGACATCGAAAGTATTCATTCCGATCTGTTTCGTGAAGATACATCTTGAACGCCAATCATGGGTACAGAATAGCCGTCATCATGAATGAGGTGAGCCGATCCCGGGTTAGGAAGAGGCATATTTGAATAATTTATAGTTCACAGACAGCGCGGATATTGAAGGTACTTCCCTATCCATAAAACTACTCCGATGACCCCTACTGCCCTTGAATGATGGAGTTCTTCGGAGTATCAGGGAAATTTGATCCAAGTCTCGTTTTCTGACATTCCGGCTAAATCCAGGTAGGGCGATTAATGTGAAGGGCCCGGACGACCCGCCAGATGCGCCGCTTTCGGAGGAGGTACTAGAGCTTGCGAATGGCTGTCTTTGCTGCTCCATCAGGGACAGCGGCGTGGCCGCGATCGAAAAACTCATGCATAAACGGGGCCGTTTTGATTATATTATTCTGGAGACGACCGGTCTCGCCGATCCAGGTTGGTGTCAAGCTTGTGTAGTATCACCAATGGCTCTCTCATTCAATGCTAGGGCCCATTGCAAGCATGTTCTGGGAGAATGAGTCGATGAGCGAAGCCCTATATCTCGACGGAGTGGTGTGTGTCGTTGACGCCCTGTACGGGATGGAGGTAAGCGAACTTGGATTGAACAGTTGTGTGTCTCTCCAGCTAAAAGGTGGGACTTCTAGGTTATTGAGGGGCCGGATCGTATCGTGGCTATAGGGGCGAGGTCTGCCTTCCTTGTTACATGCAAGCTAGCTGGTCTAATGGATTACAAATAGTCAAGTTGCCACCGCCGACGTTATACTCCTAAACAAAGTGGACTTAGCTTCGAATTCGGCCACTTCTCCTTCACTTGAGTCGACCGACGCTGCTATTCGGAAGCTGAATCCATCGGCTCCGATCTACCGAACAGTGAAGGGTATCCTCGATGACCTCAGGCTTATCATAGGATTAAACGCTTATTCCTCGAATCCGTTCCGGAATCCTGCTTCCATTGCCACCGTACAGGATGAACTTGATCATGAGCATTCCTGTGTAATTAACCACAGTCATGACGAGATTGGGGGGATCTCGTCCATGGTCATATCATTACCCATACTCGACTCTGATCAGGCTCAGTCCCTCGACCGTTGGCTCAGCATATTATTATGGGAAGGTCGCATTCCTCGGGTAGTGTCGGATCCGCTGCTCCCGGAGGACGCTAAAACGGAGATTCTTCGATGTAAAGGAATCTTCAACACAAAGGATAAGGAGACGTTCCTTGTTCAAGGTGTCCGCACGCTGTATGAGATTACGCGGCTTCCTGACAGGAAAGAAGGAAATGACGAGGCAGCAGTGCCGGGCAGATTGGCCTTGATAGGACGGTTCTCGTCAGGTGCAGCCCGGGCCACCCCAGACTTCGTCGACGTGCGGACACTTGTCACCAGTAGCTTAAGTGCAGCATTAATGGAGCGACGGTGACCCAGTGGCAAATGTCGCCAAAGATAGGATATAAATGATGTGTAATTATTGAAGTAGATACATGAATTCTCCCCTAGAGGCCTTGCACAGGGGTTCCAAGTTATTCGCGAACAGGGACGAGGGATTGCATTATACATAGCCTGGATCCATGGTTAGGGCAATGGTAGCTGAACCGCCAAAAAATGTCAAATGTGGGTCTCCATCAATAGACGTAAGGGAAGATACGGTATGGTACCAAATTAGTGTAAATGGTCCAGTCCCGTCCATATCTCGTGGTACGGAGTTCATCAATCAGTTCGTATAATAAGTGGTGAGAGGCTCACTTCTTTCGGCAGTCTTCCTCGTCCCTAGCTTGGCGGTGGAGAAGTAGAATGAGAAAGTATGTAATCTGGAAATAGGGTATTGGGGATTTGAGGCCAGTTGCGGCGCACCAAGAAAAGGTCATGATTAGGTCACCACTAGGAGGATGTTCCGCTGATTGGCATTGCGATAGCACAAGATACAAACGGCGTACAGATAATTGGGATGCTGCAACCATCCCCACCATCCAGAGATCAAAAGTTTCGAACCTCTCTCGGTTGTCATGAAGGTGAGATCTATCATGGCCAGAAACGGTAAGACAGAGACCATACGCAAGTGTGCGCTTACTTTTGGGGTTCCTGCCCATCCTGAACCCGTCTTTCTCACTATTGCTTGCTCGAAAAATCCAGTACCCAATAGCTTGTAACGTGAAAATTAACGGGGTCCAAATTGGGCCGAGGTTCACAGGATTGAATGCGAGGAATCGAGCTTGAAGTGAATATGTGAACGGCACCCAAGCAAGATCCCCAACTGTCAACATGAATCCAAAACCATCAGTAACTATGTCCATGGTGGTAAATATGGCCGGCTTAAAGAGTGAATTAGTCAAAAAAGCTCCATTACCCTGATCAAACAAACCTCGTTATAAAGCGCGTCAAAAACGTAGGCGGTTTGGAAGAGTACAACGAGAGCCATTGAGTCAGTGATGGTGCCCCCGTTACGAACAGCTTGCTCGCACGCCATACTGATGTCGACGAGTACCCACCCAATCAAACCGGGTCGGAGTTCGAAGAACGATTTCAAGTCAAATGAACAAATGGATGGGTTTAATTCACGGCCGATCCAGAACTAATAACAAAATTTGAATTAAACGTCTGAAGATGGTGGAGATAGAAGATACGCACATTATAGATGTGACTCTCCGAGTTACCTCCTAGAGCCAATAATGATCCTTCACGGAAAGAGACGACATACAGGACGATCGCCTGAAGAAAGGAGTAGATAACGGACGCCGTTACAAGGCCAATCCAATGCTCATAGATCCATGTAAAGGACTCAGGACCTCCACGAACTATGGTTCCCGTAACAATTCCAAGGGTGAGAAGGAGGGTGGAAAAGGCTTGAACAATCACAGCTTCAATGAGACAGAAGTCCGGATAACATGAGAGTGAAGCTCACCGTTAATCTTATAACGCTTCTTCGTCCCATTCCTGATTTGTGTTCCCTCTACCCAGTCACCAGGGAGTATCCACCATGCAAGAATGTTATAAGCGAGCCACGCCAAGTAAACAAGGAATGCTTGAGTATCCCATAGGCTCCTCCACCACGATGGGTCAGTTAGCGCGTTATGAGCGTAGATAGGAAGGACGGTGAGAGGGGGCGGGCATCCCCCAGAATGTTCGTTGCAAACAAAGTACAATGCGTAGATTACAGATGGGACAAGAGTGGTGCATGCGCAAGTTCCAACCACTCCAAAAAACTCGGACGCAGTACCTAAATAAAAGAGTTGTTCGGTAAACCGACGCTGACCATGAGTTATGAATTTCTTACTACGAGGATTGAGGTCACTAGCAGGAGGCGTACTCAGGATACCCATGATGATAACTAAGGTTGAAGGTGTCACGGAACGTACGTTTGGATGGGCGTGCCGGGATTTGCCACAGCTTTAGTGAATTGATTGTTCTTGCTTCGATTGCCAAAGTCCTTCCAGAGCTCCTGTGGCGGTGATGGTTGTATTTGGGCTTTGGATCATAAATAAAGCTGGAGGATTGGTGTATCAGCGGAACTTCAATGGTGTGTGTAGCCTTGGAATGAGTGAAGGTGGTGGAAGCTGCTCATGAGCATTTGAAGAAGGGCTAGTCCAACTGTCACAAAACGAGTATCTTGTGCTTGCTGGTACTCTGCATGGCATACATGCTATCACGAGTAGGCTTTCTCCAGCTGGCAGTAGTTCTGGTGCCCAAGTTATTGAAGGAGAAACATTCAAAATGACTATCTTTCTGACATCAACGGGTTGCCTCTTCTTTGTCCTTCGCTACAATTTCTGCTGCTGACGCGCGTACAACTAGGGACCAAATTTGTTCTCCTGACTACGATTCCGGACAACACTGCGGATACTTTGTTGCCAAGGATTTATGAATCTTATTCTGATTTCGCTATGAAGAACCCTTTCCACACTCCCGAAATGCCGATACGGAGCGAAGCTTTCGACCTGCGTATGACTGCACTATTGGGCAGCTAACTGATGTCGCATTTTGGTGCGTCTGGTCGTTACTCGCCTGCTCCGCACCACCTGTGGCCATCTCATACGCATGGTCTTGCCTCGAGTCAAATCGGACATACAGTCTTCGTGTCCTCCCAATGGCGAGAAACATCCCAACGGAATTGTACTTTCGGCCCACTTACTCTCAGTAACACACCAATAAGATCTATTACGGGGGTTAGAAAGGATCTGACCTGAGGGTCTGCGTGATCGATGACAAGGAGTTGATGGCATATGTATGCAGAAATATCATCACCAGCCCCAAACTGGCTAGTGTCGAGAAGAATATGATGATGCCTTGCCGTGTCAAATCAAAGGCGCTGACCGACAACTACTGCGTATTATTGGTGGAATTTTGTGTGAGATTTGTGGTTGAGTGCCGCACTTATGAGCAATAATTGAATTGTGCTCCTGACATGGTCGATCAAGCCCGCCTTCTGTTCACCTAGCCAGCAGACGATGATCCATGTTGCTTGAAGCCCTACTTAATCATGCCCTTGGGGCCGTGCAATTTCATCTGAGCTGTGGAAGCGCCAACAGCAATTGAATGACGGCGTGACTATTTCGACAGTCCCCAATATTGCTGTCAATGCATATCGTCTCGACCTGGAGCCCCTCAAGTTCGGTATATTTTTCAGGGAAGATCGGAGAGAATGCTTTGGTCGTGGCAAAATCGAATAGAATCGAGGTGATCGAATTGGCGCCTGACGGGTTACATCATAGATGTAGCTTGGAGATCTGGGGAACTATCACTAGCTTAAACGTCCTAAGGCAGTCTGTGAGCATCGATGCTCTTCACCGGGACCTGAGAAAGGCTCATTGTCCCTTTAGCCATATATATTGATCACTACCGACCATCCTCGCCCCACTGCTGTGGTCATCAACTACAATGCAAAACTATCTGCCTTGACTGTTATTCGCACGGTGTCACTGCTGGAACGCTCAAGCCGCTTCGCCGAGTATTATCAAGGGGCGGAAATCCATGAAGCCTCTGGTATTGCCGTTGCACTGTCCTACAGCGCGAGTCTGAAGGTCATCCCAGTTTTGAGCAAGGAATTGGCAGAGTTTGATTGTCGGTGAGCGTGTTTGACCACTGCTGTGAAAGACCTAGGTTTCCATTTCACATCTTTGGCTGACACCGCAGAATCCCAGAGCTCCATGTTTTGTCAATGTGTCTACTTCCTTCCAGCTCTTCGGCCACGCCATTACCCACAGTAGCGATGCTCTACATCGATCTCCAACTACGTCGTCGGATTGTAGCAAGAGAGGTGGATCTTGAGAACAAAGAGATATCCATTGAACCTTCACCTATGTTGCCGCAAACCCAGGTGTCGGATGGAGCGACACTGATTGTTCCGCTGGAAGGCGTTGATGGCCACGCCGGATATGTCTTGGTGCTTGGCGGGGGACAGGGGCAGCTGTTTGAGATATATGGGACCGAGAATTTATCGCCTGCGAAAAGGATCCAAAGGAAGGACAAGGGAAGCGAGACACCGAACCGGAGGAAGCGCGCACGAGATTCGGCAGATGTTCGAAACAGCGATATCCGAGTTGAACTGCCGTTCGCTGAGGTTGCTGCGTAGGTGGCCCGGCCTTCCATACGAATGCCTTTAACTTCCCATCTCTCACCTTACCAGCTACGCTGAGATCGATTCGCAAAGAATGCTTCTTGCCGACCAGTACGGACGATTGGCAATCCTCCTGTGCTTATGCACCCCAGATAGCGGTGCAATAAATGAGTTGAAGTGTCGAGTTCTTGGAGAGGTGAGCGGGCATTTCCAGTATCAGCTATACGATGTCAAACATCCTGGTCATGGGTAGGTCAATTCTCCTTCCACCATCACGTATCTCAACGACGGAATTGTTTACGTGGGTTCGCATTTCGGAGACTCCCAGCTGGTGCGAATCTTGCAAACGCCAGTGAAACACGAGAATGGCACTGTTTCTCGGGTTGAGGTACTTGAGACGTACAAGAACATTGCACCTATCGTAGATGCTGTGATTACACACACAGACGGATCCAGTCAGGTTCGCCTCGAGGTTAGAACGAAATGACGGCCATTGACCTTTTTATCTCAGGTAGTGACATGTTCGGGAGGCTACAATGCGGGATCACTGAGGGTAATTCAGCTTCCTCTGGCGAAATATATTGTCTGACGGGCATGTTCAGGTCGTTAGAAAAGGGGCGGACTTCAAGGAACTGGTAGCAGTGGAGAGAATGCCCAGAATTTCGGCCATGTGGCCGCTGCGTTTCCCGTCTTACGATAAGTCCGTACCAGCAGTTTATTTATATTACCCATTGTCTTATTGACGCGTCCACCAGGATAGACCGGTTCCTTCTCTACTCTACACTTTACTCTACTGCCCTCATCGACATTTCGGATTCAGGTCACCTGGAAGAAATGACACCGGATCGCTTTCCCGACCTTGAGCGAGGAAGACCCACACTTGCTGCTGGAAGCCTTGACGGATACGATGGAAATGCGTTTGTACAAGTAACCAACAATCGTGTCATCATTCTGGATCTGAGCATTGGGGCAAAGATCTCAGAATGGCCAACCCCAAAGAACTCGAGACGAAGCATAGTCTCTATCACTGTTGCCTGCGTCAATCCTACCCAAATTGCTTTAGCTCTCCAGGGAGGAGAGCTTCTTTACCTCATTATTGATAAAGATATGAAAATCATTGAACAGAGGTGATTGTTGGCCTTATTCCTATCACGACGCTTCCCTCATTCGTTTTGTTTTACAAGCTCGAGGATTTTCCGTGATGGAGGTGAACCACGGGAAGTATGTGCTCTTTCCATCAACCCCATGTGGTCTTCCTTCCCCCATGAGTCTCGAGTCTTGGCGGCCGCGTTTTGGGGATCAAACGCAGTAAATCTTCTGAAACTACCCACCCTTCAACCAGTTAGCGCCATACCATTATCACAAGGAGAATCCCATCTACCCCGGTCTGTCTTACTCCACACTTTCGGCGACACGCAACCGTATTTGCTCGCTGGTTTGGCAGATGGGTCACTAGTTGCTTATGAGCTTGAGAAACGTACCTTAGAGCCTAGAGGGAAGCGAGTAATGGGCTTAGGAAACTTGCCTATGATTCTCACACCATGCAGGCACGGTGCTGATAAACCTGTTGTTTTCGTTTCTGGGAATCGACCAGCGGTCTTATTCTTGGACAACGGCCGATTGCAGCACTCACCGATCGTGTTGAAGGCTAGTCGTGGATTCGGGTTTACTAGTAATCAGGGCTGAGCTTTACATTCCAGGATGTAGAATGCGCTGCCTTGATCCATTCAGTGAAATATCCCGATGCCCTGCTACTTGCCGGTCCCGACAACCTGGTTATCGGCCAATTAAGAGAGCTTCACAAATTGAATATCCGAACGGTGAGACTGTAAGTATATTACTTCCATGGTTAATACTTTTGTGGTGTGCAGATACCTCTTGGCCTTGATAATCCGCACAAGATCTGTTATGACCCCGATAACAAAGTGTTTGGCTTAGGAATCCTGCGGAACGAGCCAAGCGGATTAAATGAGTTATCAGTAGAGAGCACTCCGTCCTTCAGAGTGCTTGACGAGCTTACGTTTGAAAGTGAGTTTAGCCATGTCGCAGATTAGATTCTGCTAAGGATTTCTTATAGCCTTTCACGACTTCAACTTACCATCATCAGAGGAAGTTACAAGTATTGGGTCGTTCCTACTGTCGTGTTCAGGAACGGTGTCTCGTTACTTCGTCATTGGAACAGAGATCACTGCCCCGATCCCTAACAGTCCTCACAGAGGGAAGATTCGGGTTCACCGAATGGTATCTGTGCATGCTGTTGATGATATTACAACACTTCCTGTGAATGGGGGTGTGGCAAGTCTCGATTGCGTCGATAATAAAGTCGTGGCCTGTGTCAATTCGGCGGTGAGCCCCTTCCTGACAGCACGCCTACTGTATACTGAGTTCCACAATTACATTTTTAGGTGATCCTGTACGAGCTCGCACAGACCGAGAGCGACCTCAGACCAACGTTGATCAAGCTTGCCAGCTGGGATCGCGGATATCATCTGCACACCGTGCGCGTCCGTGGCGATGTACTTGTCACCGCTGATGCGCTTCGCTCCCTCGATGTTCTGACGTACAGCGGGAAGGGCTTTTCGCTCCGAGCACGAGATCACAGCGCCTTGTGGCCCATTGCAATGGAAACGGTTGATGGCGAGCATATCATGGTCGCAGAGGCATGGGTCATTTATCACTCCAGTTGTCATGTGTTGTTGACTGTTCCCTTGATAGGGGCACAAAAATTTGTTCACTTATAAGGCGGAGGGGGGTTTATTGGACAGAATCGGTACATATCATCTTGGGGAACGGATAACGAGCCTGCAGAAGGGTGAGTGCGCCGCCCTGTTGTACTTTGGATTAGAAGTCATGCTTCCTTTGAAGGTTCCCTCGTCACCAATGACAATAAGGGCGTGCTGTGGCCATCCTTGGTATATTTCACTGTGAACGGTCAAATTGGCGTGATCTCGGAAACCCAAGGAGATTTCCCTCTCCTTTTAACTGAATTGCAGCGCAATATGGGTTATGTTCTAGAAGGGCCAGGCAAGGTCGAACATGCGGCGTGAGTAACGTTCCGCTTCAGCTCACCTCTACATTCTGAAGTTGCCTTAGTTGGCGGTCCCCGGTCAACATCAACGGTAGTTTGGAGGGGGACGCAATTGGTTTCATTGATGGTGACTTCATTGAAAGATTCTTGCTTTTTCCAAAAGACTCGGGTGAAGTTGCAAGGATAATGCAAGGACGTAAGAGTCACGAAACTCTCAAGGTGTCGTACGAGGAGATTCTCCAAGCGCTGGAGCAACTTCAGCTTGTCCACTAGTTCTGGGATATCCATTTCATTTGTTGTGAGAACGAGATGTCCCGTGAAATATATATTATGATACAACCATTTTCAATAGTGGGGTAAAGTAGCATCGGGATGAAGAATGAAACTTGTCAAGATGACCAAATGGAAAAGTAGAGTGTCTGAATATACCCCCATAGACCGGAAGGTGGCATGAAGTTGCGATGCAACAGGGTGAGGTCTTCATCATTGGTCCGAGGCGGGGCGAAGTAGAATCCAGCGACCAAGACAACGTAGCTGCGTAGGGCTCGCTCGTCAGTACCGATCGTTGCCAAGTAAGGAAGTAGCAGTTCACCTGAGAACGAGGATACTGCCTCGATAGTAGTTGGCCTTGGCTTCTATATATGTGTATGTGAGAAGGAAAATAGAAAGGATGATGGCGATTACATCCCAGCGGGGGAAAATGAGTCTGTCGAAGATGAATGTCGTAGACTGATGTGACCGACAAGTGAATGCACTCACGTAAAGGTATCGGCGATGCTGCTAAGTGCAGGGTCAGACCATGCAGAAAACGCCACCATCGCTGGGATTTGAAGGAGGCACACTTGAAGGGCGTAAGCTGAACCAATTTCCATACTTTCGCCAAGAACATCGGTTAGTTAAAGTTACGAAGGATCGAGTGTTTAAGCATACCTCAATGTGATATTGTCGTTCAAGGCAAAAGAGATAGCATTCATGAATTCTGTCGTATTCGGAACCAAAGCCAATAAGGTAATCCCAAGAAATTTCTCATCCAATCCGTAGCCAACAAGCAGAACGTCAATGGTGTCAACCAAGATCTCTGTCGATATTCATCAGTTTAGTCAAGATATAGATAATCCAAGTTATAATACATACCAGCGATTATGGCATATAGTACAGTGCAACCAAGAAGAACGCTAGCGCTGACAAACCTGCTCCAGGCGGGGGCATCGTGGCCTCCATGACCACCCTGGCCACCTGGTTCATCGTGGCCACGAACCTTGGGGTGGTCCTGCTGGTGTCGTAAAGCTGACACAGTAGCAACGGCCACGGCTCGTGTGAAATCATCTGTGGTGAGGTTCGGGGGAAGCTGCATCGGAGCAATATTGGCGTCCCTTACGGCCAAGTTGACGCTATTGATAAGAGGTGTATATGCAAGCGGGCCTGGACTACGTGGGGTTTGACCAACAGGTGTACTTGACGCAACGGCAGTGGGTCGTCGAGTTATGGTGGGAGATTCTAGAGACGCAGGGACTGGTGTTGTGCGACCACTTCCGGTTTGCGAGCTCTGATCTGAGGCCGAAGGTTGCTGTGAGGTTCCTCTGCCCCTTTGATGCTGGTTCACAGGAGGAGGCGGCCCTGTCATAGTTACATTGCTGGTCTGACGATTGAGTGGACGGTGAATCGGAAGGACTTGGGAGAGTTGCTTGTACATGGACATGCGACTCGCGGGATTTGTTATCGAACTGGCAAGAGCATCGAGGGGTTGCATTAGCTGCTGAGGATTTTGCCAAATTTGTGAAGCGTGAGTTCGCAGAGAGAACCAAAGCCCAATGAGATAAGACTGAACAAGTGTCAATATATTTCCGATAACAAAGATACCGTATCTTGCTCACCAGAAGGAGGACGGAGGCGCAAAGGTACATGAGGCTCCTGACGGTCGTCTGATAGAAAGGATCGCTTGCTGGATCAAGGTGCTCATAATAACACTTCCGGCAGTGCCAAGGAGATCCATCGCCACTCAAAGGAGGACAGCCGTCACACACAAGCGTGAACTGAAGGGAACCAAGTCAGGAAAACGACAACTTCATTGTCCAATGTAACGCACTTCACCGAATGTCTGATAGAACAACGTAGGAGTCAGCGTCCCAATGATGGCCATGATCAGCATAGTGCTAGTGACGCCGGCGCTCTTCGCATTGAACTTCTGCTCTTTGGTTCTCATAGCACCACTACACATACTGGTACCAGGCATGAGCAGCACGCCGGCAAGCAGACTGCCCACAATACAACCCTCCACGATCCTTCCTTTTCCAGCTAGCAGCATTCTGGAATAAAGAATGATTTCGATGATTGAGCCAAAAGTAGCGTTAATAACGGCCCCCATGCCGATCGATGATTGTGCACTGATGCTGGCCACGGCCATCCCAATGAAGTAGGAAAGCGGAATCACGCTTGCCAGGCTCAGGGAAAACAGCAAGGGACCTGAGGTAAGGAACAGGAAAAATCGGTTGATCGGCTGACCGGAGTTTTCGCTTCGTCGGCGTATGGGCACAAGGACGAAGAAGTCGAATATGACGAAGAACACGACAGGAAGAAGGTTGACAAACATGATGTTCACACCTCCAATCGTGTACTTGTAATACTGTAATCCAACGGCCCGATAAGTGCAAAGAAGCACCTTAGAAGTAGGCTTTCCAAAAGGAGCAATTTGTCCCGCCCGGAGGCGAGGTTGTTTCACGGTGAAAGTAGGTGTAGCAGAATTGAGAGGTGATTCGGGAGGGGGAGGTTGGACGGTAGGTGGGGGAGCCTCTCGGAAACGGATACGTAGCGGGTGGTAAAATAGGTATTTGAGCAGCTCTTTGTTGAGCCTGGCCATTGGGATGGTAAACACCAAAGCATAACAAACCAAGGCCACTACGAGCATGACCGGAGCAATGATGGATATGAAGAAAAGATAATAGATAATGGTGCAAAGCATGTGGGCTTCCACGCGGTCGACTTCATTTCGAGGCAACTCTAAACCGTAGGTCTTGGTAGATCGCGCAACACCAGGACTTCCATTCGATAGTAAAGGAGCACGTTCAGTCTCAGGCCGCAGCGAGAAGGTTTGAGGAGTGATAGTAGATTGCTCGGAGAGCAAAACACCAGTTGGGACGTGCGGTGGAGTCTTGGAGCCTTTCACCGTCCCTCCAGCAAATTCCGATTCCTCTACGAGATTGGAAGTTTCTTCGGGGATTGGGCTGACATGGCCATTATCTGCTTCATCATCTTCGTCTTTAGGGCCCTCTTCGTCCGAAGGGTCTTCGATGTCGCCTTCAAGATACTTGCCAAAAGGCCAAAATAAATACCACCCAAGGCCGCGTATGAGCCGACCAAAGCGACTGCCACCTCTAGGGACACAATACAGAATAGTTGCAACAAGAAAGCATATCAGAGCCATCCACCAGCCAAACAAAAGTGCCCAAAACACGTTGCCTGGATGAAGGTGGCGCTCGGCGGTCGCGGATGGGATGTTGTGCAGTGCGTGTTCAGCATCACGAGTTACGGTTCGTGATTTTTTATACAAGGCGGGCTTCCAGATAGGGAGACCGAATGGGTGCTCAACATTGATGAGGGACTGTCGTTCTTTGAGTGTAACTGGGTCTAAAGACCCTGACTCGCTAAGGGCTTCCTCGCGCTCCAACACCCGAGTAGCTTCACCTTCTTCATCATCACTACTGGACGAGCCATCGCCATCAACAGCTGGCGTCACGTTACGCCGGCGACGTGGTGCTTCTTCGTCCTCATCCTCCTCCGACACAACTGTTTCCTGGTACCGTGGCCTAACACTGGACACACTGACGCTTCGGCCCTGGCTATGCCGTGGATTCGAGGGAACCGGTGGGCGGGTAAGGCTGGGTCCCGCTGCGGCTGATGTGCCGTGCATTCTGCGGTTGAGACTTGGCGATATGGGTCTCGACTGGAAGTATGATGTCCCTTCATTATGATGCAGAGGACTGCTGTCCGGAAAGTTAGTTCGAGTCTCACGACGGGTGACATGAGGCCGAGGCAGGGATATACTCATGTTTGTTGAGCTCGCATACGATGAGGGGCCATCCTGTGCTTCAGATGCACCAGGATAGGAGGGTGACGGGGGGCGATCATAGTTGTATGACATGGATGTCTGCGTGTCTCGTCCTCCGTCCCAGATGGATAGAGGTAGGGAGTCTCACAGTGCTTGCTGTATGCGCACTCAATGTGTGGTCAACGTCAGCGCCAAAATGTCGAAAAGGAGGAGACCCCTGACGGCAGCAAAAGAAACCCACGCGTGACATTACTCAATGATTTGAATAGGTAGGGTAACATGAACGACGATAATTGATATCCAGAAAAAATGAGGTATATTGAACCATCCATCAGAACTTCCCTGCTGCCACACACCTAACTGGCATCTTAGTACTCAGTTGGCGCAATGCTCTCTTCATAATTAACTTGTTGATTTGCATTTTCGGTTCCATAACCCTCCTCATCATCCAGTCTAAAGGAAGCTGAGCTAATTGTGCTATCTCCGTAGATGGGTCACTTACTCTGCCTCTTGGTATTGCTGGTACTCAGACCTACGTGCGATGGAATCTATCAGAAAAATTCATGAGTGGACAAGAATGTCAACTCACATCAAATCAAGAACGTTGTTTTCCGCCTCTGTGAACTCCATCTCGTCCATGCCTTCATTCATGTACCAGATCATGAATGCACGACGCTTAAACATGGCGGAAAACTATAGCGAATTAATTTAGTTTGGATGGGAAATGAAACGATTGACAACCGATACCTGAACTTGCGTCCTTTGGATGACTTCGGCGATTGCAGTCTGTGAGCATCTTGACTTCAGGACTACAAGCACTTGAATTGTTCAAACACTAACCGTATTTCCAAGACACGTTGCAGCCTGCTTCTGTCCTACGGGAGGCACGCTACATAAAGCTGTTTACCCGTTAGCACCTCTGTGACCATTTCATTCCAAAAACGAGGGCTTACTTATTGAGACGTTATCCGGGATATAGCTACGATAGAAGATCAAAAGTAAGTATAATACTTGCATCGGAAAACATCGAATTTTCACACACTCGACAAAATATGATGAATTCTTTCTTTTCATGTCGCCAATTGCTGCCTCAGCATCCCTGGAGTTCACACTGCCACGATAGATAGCCGCAGCGGTAAGATAACGCCCGTGGTGAGGGTCTAATGCTACGAGCATATTCTTGCGGTCAAACATGGAGGTCGTCAGCTCCGGGATCGATTGCGATTGGAATGCCCGGCTCCCTGGAGCGACGATTGGAGCATATGATGGCGCAAGGAAGTGCAATCTAGGTTGTGGAGCAGGCTCAGCAACGACAGCTGGGTAATTGACTTGCCGAGAAATGCTAACCGAGGGAATGGGACTAAATTCATAGCAAGCTTGCGCAAGTCACTAGCCACAAGATGATATGAGTGGTGCCCAGTTTTGCGAAAGAGCCATATAAACCGTACCCGTTTAGCTGCCCAGGGAATCGTAAACTCGTTGATACCCCAGCCATGACGGTTGCAATGATCTGGTTCAAATTCTCGAACTCTGGTGTCTTATAACCAAGACGGTGGGAGGTGTCATAACTGTACAACAATGCACAAGTGAGTCTTTGATGTGTGAACGATGCCCATTTCTGCACCCACAGAGCCTCATTGTCGATACAAATTGCCAAATCACTGTTCTCTGTCAATTGGTGAATCGCCAGCATGGCTGAGGTGTAGAGAAAGGTTACGTGAGCGTTTGTATTCTTGTGGACCTGCTTAATCGTCACTCACAGTTATAGGGCTCGACGACTGTGTCGGACATCTAGGACGAAGTATAAACTTGGATATGTGGCGAATTTAAACAATCTTCACTTTAGCAGAAGGCAACACCGAGAAAGTTGCAATCATGGCATCGGGAACCTCTTCGCGAACTTTCCCAGCAAGTAGAGCACCAAGACCTAAATTACAACCATACATCATAATTCCGTGGTAGAATTCATCTATCCATACCTGACCCTGTACCACCACCTAGGGAATGAATAAACTGGAAACCTTGGAAACTGTCACAGTTCTCGACTTGCTGACGTAGAACGTCAAGGACTTGATCCACTAGCTCTGCGCCTTCGGTATAATCTGGAGCATCGCCATCAACCACCAAAATAAACATAGTATGATAAACCACGCACAGCCCTTGGCCCAGTTATTTCCTGCCCCGCTCTCGCCATGGATGAATGTGTCTGGGCGAAAGAGATGCCCCAAGGGTCCACTGGAAAATGGTTTCGCCGATGATGAGTTCCTTCACACTTCAACTCTACATGTGTAACATACGATCGTAGCTATCGTGATATATCTACTCAGCACAAACCAGCTTATGATGGAACTGAATTGACACTTACATGATTGCAAACGCCTGCTTCCAAATCAAGTTGCACCGATCTTGGGACATACTTTGGACTTGAACCTCGTCCCCCGACTTCATTGAAATAAACCCCCGCACTTGCTTGTTGAAGAGGGTCACTCCCCACATATGCCTGGGGGGACACGATGAGGAGGATCACGGTGAGATGCGGAAGTTTCAAAGTAAGGATATCCTAATCATTGCCGAGCTAAAGCGTCATAAGTGAGGCTTACTCCGGAATCGTCCATTCCATGCTCGCGAAGAATCGTCTTCCAGAACGTCTCTCCTATCTGGGCGCCAATAATGATGATGGTCATCGATAGTGCATGAATGGCCAATCAGACTCAAGAAAACGACGCGTTCAACAAGGAAGAAACAATTGCTTGCCTGGTTACCTGCCTGCTCGGTAGCGTTGCGCGTGTAGGGAGGTGCGGAAAGCACTTCATAATGGGATCAACTGCGAAAAACGTCATGCACGACTTACTTGGCCCAGCTGGTGCAATTTTTGCCGTTCTAAGCGCCATTTTCGCCGCGAACTAGAAGGCCACATACCTGTATATTGATGATCTCGCGAACCATTGTTTGTCGAGAGGTCGATATGAGGAGGAAAATGGACGGAAAGAAAAAAAAAAGGTTGAGTGAGCGTATTGAGATCCTTCAATTTATTCACTGGCTCTTCCTTGACGCGTCATTTGCGGTTGTTCCCGTGTTTGCTGAAAAAGGAAAAGGACCGTGATTGATGGCTCGACCGACGGACGCGCGGGCGCAAGTAGACAGAGCCTCAAATAATGTTTGAGCCTGGCACTGAAAAGGTGTCCCAGAAATCGCCAACATGTCACCATGTAAATTATTCCGGGCAAGGTGATTAGTGGCGCAACCCCCGAATTAAGGACGGGAATGAGGACATGTATATTCTTTCGGCGTAATTACAGGTGTACCTCGATAGCATTGGGGAATGGTATGAGTTGCACGGCTGAAGAAAAGAACGAGCGGGGTTAGCTAAAGTTAGGGATCCATAGGGATGGAGGTTTCTCGGGTGTCGTTGATGTTTAGTAGAGGCTGGGATCCTGCCTATCGTTGATGCTGCTTTCTGGATTCCGTCAAAGAACAGAAGTTTACGAAGCCTCTGCCACCGGCAGGTTCGGGCAGAATTTATGTTTGGCTGTTGTGTCCAAAGACTAATGTACCACCTCCGGTCAAGGCGAGGCCGCTTGAGAAGCTAAACAGCGAGAAGCGTAATATTGTCGAACTGCCATTCTCCGTCGAGATCACTGCGCAAGGGACGGGCGTACTGTATACTTCTTCGTGTTCACACCACATCGCTCACCGTCGCTTAGCAGCTAAGCAAAAATATGCCAAAGGATGAATTTTGCCGAACAATAAGGACCATTGCAATGAGTCGAGATGCTGAGTCCCTGGCCGGAGGTAGATGAGCATTTCCGCATCAAACCCCCTATTCCCTTCCATAATCAAACAAGACGATATTCCTTACATGCTAGTGCAAATCTGGCAACGCCAGAGAATCATGCACGAGGACGACACTGTGCCTCGCCCCCAGATAGGAATACTGGAACCATCGTATGCACACGGATAGATCCAGCCTGCTGCGACATTAGGCGAAGCGCGTGACGGTCGTGTTAAATCGATGGTGTACAGATCCCCTAGTGGACTAACAAAAATGGTGGCGAAGGTCAAAGGCAGTGAGCGGATAAAGGGGCTGCCTGTTTGACTGGAGAGTAGAAGCAAAGAAGGGGGGTGGTCGGTATCATGGGCAATACCCGGAATAAACCGAACGAAAGTGGAGCATACGAGAAGGACAGAATAGACACACCCCGAGATATGACACCGCTGGAAGGAACCCAACCCAACACGACGACTCAGCAGCATTCGGGCACGCCTTATCAGAGAGATCAAGGACACCCTAATCGGACTCATTTCTCCACTTTCTCACCTTATTTATGTATCTCGATCCCTGCTCTCACGAGCAGCCCTACAGTCTGCAGGTTATGTAAATATCCTCCAACAACAACAACACGTGACACGTGACGTGCCCTAGACCGTCTTCTCGACAAGCCTGCGACTGATATCATCCAAAAGACGTCAGGGCCATCTGCAACATGGATGAAACAGTCGATTCTTCCATTCCCCAAGTGGAGACGTTGAACGACGAAACCGAAGACTACCTTGAGCCAGAACAAGAGCAGACCAACGAGATCGAGTCTGACCCAGAAATCGCGGAAACAGAGGCGGCAACAGCAACTGCTGCTGATGCCGCCGAGCCTGCACCTAAAAACCCAAAAGCAAGCCACCAACCGAACGCTTGCCGGACAGTCTCTCTTGCCTTTAAGTCGTGTGTCAAAAATTATGAAAGCTGACAAGGAGCTTGGAACGGCAGCAAAGGAGGCAATATTCCTTGTTGCTATCGCGACTGTATGTCCAAACTCCAGAATACGGGTGTCGCGTTTTTATGCACGTTCCTCATCACGTTCGCAAGGAGGAGTTCATTAAGCGTCTTGGTATCGAGGGTCACAACCAAGCAATACGAGAAGGGAGATCTATTGTAATGCTCAAAGATCTCGGTAAGATATTATAAATCTGAACAGAGTCTAAGTGTTTCTAATGGTTAATCAGCGACTGCAGTTCGTAGGACAGATGAGCTGCTTTTCCTTCAAGATATCATCCCTCATACCATCACAGCCTCCGCTGCCCTCACCAGGCGCTCAAAACCAGAAGTTACAGACCCATCCTTAGCACCAGCAGCTGGCTCAGGCTCCGCGTCGCTGCAGAAAGGTCTTGAAAAAATGCGCGTCAATAGCAACGAGGGGATACAAACTCCTGCTTCTGGAAGCTCGAGGAGGAAGTTTGCGCCGTCTGCAAATACTTTAGCGACCATGATGCAGAACGCTCGGAAGGGGAAGGGGAAAGAACTTGCAGTCGAACATCCAGTCGAGAACGGAGGCGTCTATACTGGATCTGCTTATCAGCTCCGTCCCGTGGCAAATCCCTCCTATTACACGAACCCAGCCGCAGCTCCCCTCCCTCCACCAGCTCAGCTACCTCCAAACGCCCGTCCACCACCCCAGTGACGAGGTCTGTTTCGCGGACTGAGCAAGCCTCTGAAGCCATGGATACTTCTTAGTAGCATTCCCATTCCTGAACAAGGGCGTTTACATCTGGTGGTAATTCTAATAGGATCCCAAGGTATCAGAGCAAACATTTTCACAAGCGCGATTTAATCATTTTCGCCACTTCAATCGCATCGTCATCATCCAGTTGATGTCGCCTTGGGAATACTTCAACCTTGTTGTTGCCAACCCGAGCCGAAGTGGAGGTACTCCGAAAGTCAGGGGCGGGAACAATGTGGAAATGAGCCTTAAGGTGGAAGACCGACAAATTTAGTGCCGACTGCAACAAACAAGCAGCCGTTGAGGAAACTGACATGAGGAACAACCTGAGCGTAGACTTGATTCAAAGTTACTGTCAATGCCTGGTTATCAAGAGCTAAATAGGAGGAAAGACGTTGATACACGTTTCTACGATTGCGGACGATGAAAGTATCAGTGACATACCTAATGTCAAAGCCTTTGAAACTTTAACTAGGGCATCGCCCAAAGCAGCTGCGTACTTCTCCGGTAGTTGGGAAAACAACTCGATATGGACCTTCGGGATGATAAGGACGTGGCCTCGTCGTGCGGGTTGTATATCTGTGCCACGAAGTTGGAGCGTATAAGCTGAGCTGTTTGATAGATTACCCTCACCTAAGAATCCACAACATAATCAGTCTCGTATATCTTGTAGCTAGGCTCAGTTCCCTCAATATGTTGCAGAATGCACAGGGCTCCAATGACTGAGCCTTGGATGGCATGGGAACAAAGCTTTGGTCACATGTAGTGTGGTTTGAAGATGCTGTCCAAGACAATCTCTCGACCCATAGAACCTATCGCAACGGAACCTACCGTCGACTTCGTGAGAAGAATATCCCACCAACTTATCGACCTCCTCGAGGCCCTCACATTTCTAATGTTGTGATTCTCCCCACTCGTGGAGCTCGTAGAGAGGAGCTGCAGCCTCAATACTCGATATATTTGTCGAGTCCCCTTGATATATGGGACTGTATGATGAATCGGCAGGTACATATGAGCGGCAGGCTGTTGTGTGTGTTGGCAATGGTGTTGAGATGAGACCTTACCCAGAACGTTCAGCACGGTCTGACCGCATGATCACAACCGGTTAAACCTAAGGTCTTGTTAACTTGTCACTGATCGGATCCGATGGAGATATACCTGTCCACTCGCGCCATGTTATGGGCTCCTGTGCACGGCGTCTAGTCTCATCGAACATTCAGCTGAACTAGTTGGTTTTGATTGACATAATTTCGAGTTAGCATTAGGCTCCCATTGTTCTTTCTTTTGCTGTCTTGATCCTCCGCGTACAGAACTCTGGTGACAAAACCGCTTTCACTGAACGTCCTGCCTCATGTCACCATTTTCGCCGAGACCCTGCCCTTGGCGCTCTCACGAGCAGCCTATAGTGTGCAGGTTAAATATCCAGAACTACACACACACACCATTTTCGCCGACAACTCCGTCCCTCTTTCTTACATGACACTCACCCCCGACATCACCCACCCGCCTTCTTATTTTATGTCCTGATAACCCATACATGTAAACTCAATGTGGATCACAGTAGGACTGTTGCGTTGTCGCGCGACCGCGGGGTAACAAGAGAGAGTCCACACACACCCTACTTCAGCCAGAGCTTCAGGCTCCCGCCTTGCTGAAGTGTATATAAGAAGCTGTCTGCTGAACCTCGGCCCATTCATCCAACTACACCCTGAAAACACCGAGATTCACACTCGGCTTCGAGTCTAATTCCAACGTTGGAGAAGGAATCAGACCGGAAAGTCAGCGGTGCCGGAAGGTGGCTATTGAAAGGGATGGACTTGTTTACAATGATGGGAGGCTCGAATACCCATCTCGGAGCCTCATGTAGGGCTAGATGGAAGGACTGGGCATACAAGAATGACTAATGCACCCGGCCTGGGAGCCTCACCCCTCCCTACGAACTCTCAGGCACAACCGGCTGTGCCCAGCGAAAGCTACGGAGACCACTCGCGTGCGGAAGTGAATCCGAACCGTATAATTCTGGAACGCTGCAGAACCTTTCATGAGCTCTGTAATATTGTTGTACACCAGCACGACCAGAGGCCCGGCCTAAGTCTATATCCTAACCTCTCGTGCAACCGACGTCCACCTGCCGTAAGTGCATAAATCCCCTGTTGACCTTGGCTACGCGTTACAGTGGCCAGGCCGCCCACTTCCGCAAGGGACGTCTCAAGGCGTCATCCAAACACCTCCAGACCCTATAGCGTCTTCTATTAACCTTTAGATGCTATAGAGGTGTCAGCAAACAGTTTGTTGACTCTCCATCCCTGATGGGTAACGGTTAACCCATCATGGCCGCTAGACTACGTTTTACCTCTGCACTTCATAAGCCGCGAGGACTTGCCACGGAATGCCGTGGTAGAAATCGTTACATAATGATACTTGCATGGTCACAAATCCATCGCAACGAAGGTCATAACGCTAAACCGCATGTATATATGTATGACGTGATGAGGAATGATGTGCAAGAGCCCGTCAAAGAGTCTTGAATTGGGCAAGCACTACACAGGGAATCGTGCAACTCTTCAAGGTTTTCTCATAAGTGGCGAAGCTTCTGGTCACAGGAGAGGTGACTGGACGCATACCCCTTGCATCTCGGAGTACGCTCCGTACAACTGGTGCTGCTACCCAACGTTTGTGCACGAGGCTACATTGATACAAGGGCGCTACCATACTCAAAAGACCAAAGGTATACTTGCTCATCTACGTCAACCGGATCACAGCAAGAATTCGCTGCTCCTCTGATATTCAGAACAGCCACTTGAAGGGACACTGTGGATAAAAGGACCATGGACTGTGATGGCCTCGAAGGTAGAGCATACAAACGGCTTGTCAGTCGACGTCCACCATTGCCACGGTTCTCTCGAGGAAATCTCGTGGCCAATGGAATCCAGAACATTTCGCCAGTTTGAAGATCCTCGACTCCTTCCCCCAGGTTAAAGTCGTCAACCTTGACCTCACCAACCCATGATCCCTGAACTCCTGTAGCAGCCTCGTAACGCGAGATCGTTTGATGCAAGAAATTCCTCCTTCGCAGACGCATCAGTTGTGTATAAGGCATTCCTAGCGTATGCAAAGGATAACGCGAGTTCGGGTCGTTCTGCAATGCACTCCGTCATCTTGTCAGCATATCCATGCCATTGCTTTGAAAAGCCTCCGTGCTTTGAGGGTAACGCTGCCAAGAACCTGGCTGACTTGCAACTCTGTAATCGGGGGACGACCACCTCCACCGACAAGGAGCTCATTTTGACCGCCGAATGGCGCAGTATTCACGAGGCCCAAATTACCTTTGCTTGCACTGGCTCCAGTAGGCGACGG